>NW_026945566.1:2750216-2892716 GCF_034702125.1 Engraulis encrasicolus | reverse complement strand
TAGCAGGAAGGCAGAGGAAGAAGAGATAGATAGAGATTGTAGAGTCATAAGGTCAACGTAGGTTAGAACCAGGATTCTTAGATGCGTAAGGTCCATAGTGGCTGGGCCTATCATAAGTCATAGAGCGCTCAGATGCGGCCCCTGGTGGCACCAGGGGTGAGGAATAACTCCCTTTCGCTTGAATCATAGATAGATTGACATAGATTTGGTTGTCCTCCTCCCAGGTCAGACGTCTTTGGATGTGCAGGCTTGAAACTACTCCTTTTTTATACACCAATGCTGCAGCGAATAGAGGCGAGAAATGCTGCTCCATTATGTTTGGGTTTTCTTATGCTCCTGCCATGCCGGCAAGGAAGGCAGTAAAGGCTCAGCCTTGCTTAAAGGGGTATGCCACTATTTTGGGGCTTAATACAGTTAAAATCGTTGGCCAGGGTTTATAAAGGTGGTAAAGTGTCTTATTTTTCATGTTAAGCGTTGTCTTGCTTTAAGACAAGTTAAAAGAGGGAATATGTCGCTAAGCTAGTGCAAGTCAATTGATCCGTGTAGCATGCCACAATGCTACACGGATACATTGACTTTCACTAGCTTAGCGACATATTCCTTCTTTTAACTTGTCTTAAAGCAAGGCAATGCTTAACATGAAAAATAAGACACTTTACCACCTTCATAAACCCCAGCCAACGATTTTAACTGTAGTAAGCCCCAAAATAGTGGCATACCCCTTTAAGTTGCCTGTCCTTTCTCACAGGGGAGGGGGGAGAAATAGGGCCCGGGCACTTTTGTCTTACAGGGCCCCCCCTCACAATTAGTGGTGCAGATCTGACTCACCAGTGGGCCCCGCATCCTCGTGGGCCCTTATTTTCAGAAAAAAAAAAAAAAAAAAAAAGGGTGGCCCCGCACCCTGGTGGGCCCCTATTTTCAGAAATGTAACCCCCCACCCCAAAAAAACATATTTTTTTACATTTTTGAAAATAGGGGCCCACGAGGATGTGGGGCCCAGCAGGAAATGCCCGCTATGCCAGATGGCCAGTCCATCCCTGCGCTAAAGGCTCAGCCTTGCTTAAGTTGCCTGCCATTTCTCACAGGGAACGACCACAGATGGCCCTGCATGTGAATGGATCCTGCTAAAGTCCTAATAATCTGCCTTTTTTTCTTCCTATGGAACGAGAACGGCTGTGTGTGTGAGTCTGTGTGTGTATGTGTGTGTGTGTGTGTGTGTGTGTGTGTGTGTGTGTGTGTGTGTGTGTGTGTGTGTGTGTGTGTGTGTGTGTGCGTGCGTGTGTGTATTTCATGTGCACATTTGTATGTCTGTATGTGTATTTATGTGTGTGCATGTGCAAAGATGTGTGTGTGTGTGTGTGTGTGTGTGTGTGTGTGTGTGTGTGTGTGTGTGTGTGTGTGTGTGTGTGTGTGTGTGTGTGTGTGTGTGAGTGAGAGAGAGAGAGAGAGAGAGAGAGAGAGAGAGAGAGAGAGAGACAGAGAGAGAGAGAAAGCAACAGAGAGAGAGAGAGAGAGAGGGAGAGTGACAGAGCGAGAGCGACAGAGGGAGAGAGAGTGAGAGCTGGAGAGCATTATCAAAGGGATTTGGAGTTTTAATTAGGTGGCTTTTGAGGAGCGGTGCCCGCTTTTGATGGCAGCGGGTGCAGTCAGTGCAGGGAGATGGGCAGGGTGCGGTTGACAGGCTGCCGTATAATGACACCAGCACACACCCCACACTCCACACCAAACTGATAACGCCACCACTACCACACATCCACCCAGGGCCGGATTAATGCACAGTCTAGATATGGCTGCAGCCTAGGGGCCCCCAGCTGTCAGGCTGTGGTGTAATGACACCATCACACACCCCATAGGCCTACTCCACACCAGACCACCTCCACACACCCCTCACTCCACACCATCACACACCCCACACTCCACACCATCACACACTCCACACCATCACACACCCCTCACTCCACACCATCACACACCATCACACACCACCGACCTCCACCTCCATCATACCAACCACCACTCCACACCATCACACACCCCACACACTCCACACCATCACACTCCACACCATCACACACCCCACACTCCACACCATCACACACTCCACACCATCACACACTCCACACTCCACACCATCACACACTCCACACCATCACACACCATCACACACTCCACACCATCACACACTCCACACCATCACACACCATCACACACTCCACACACTCCACACCATCACACACCCCACACCATCCCACACCATCACACCATCACACACCCCACACTCCACACCATCACACACTCCACACACCATCACACTCCATCACACACTCCACACCATCACACACCCCACCACCCACCACCCCACACCACCACACACCATCACACCCCACACCACCCACCACCACACACCATCACACACCTCCACCTCCACCACCATCACACACCACCCACCATCACACACCCCACACTCCACACCACCACACACTCCACACCATCACACACTCCACACCACCACACACTCCACACCATCACACACCCCACACTCCACACACTCCACACCATCACACACCCCACACTCCACACACCCCACACCATCACACACCACCCACCTCCACCTCCATCACACACCACCACACACCCCACACCACACCCCACACTACCACACACGTCATACTCCACACAAGACCAATAACACCACCTCCACACCATACTCCACACCATCACACACCATCACACACTATCACACACCCCACACCATCACACACTATCACACACTATCACACACCCCACACCATCACACACTATCACACACTCCACACTCCACACCTCACACACCCCATACTCCACACCACCCCACACTCCACACCATCACACCCCCCACACCATCACACCACCACACACCATCACACACCCCATACTCCACACCAGTGTTAATTTCGTCAACCATGACTATGACTAAAATATTTCGTCAAAGCTCTTTTTTGATTTTCGTCATTTAGACTAAGACTAAGACTAAATTGGCAAGGCAATGACTAAAATATGACTAAGAGACTAAAATTGATTTTCGTCATTGTGACTAAGACTACGACTAAATAAAAAAAAGCTGACAAAATTAACACTGCTCCACACCATCACACACCCCATACCCCACACACCCCATACTCCACACCATCACACACCCCATACTCCATTGAGTGTGCCGACCCCTATTAGCTGTCTCTTTCTCAACGTCACCCTGAGGGCTCCCTAATCCCGTCCCCCCTGGGGGGCTGTAGAGCCCCCGTTGAGAACCACTGCACCACAGGCGACAGAGTCTCATCTACATGTTCGATTGGCACTGACTTGGCACCAGGCCCAGTCATGGAAGAGAGGAGCCTCGGAGCTTGGCACAACACAGCAAGGGTTGGATGGGGCAGCTGGGTGGGGGTGCATGGGAAGGGTGGAGTTGGGGGTGCACTGGCCATCTGGCATAGCGGACATTTCCCAGTGGGCCCCACAACCTCCTAGGCCCCTATTTTCAGATTTTTTTTTTAAACATTTCTGAAAATAGGGGCCCACATGGGTGCAGGCTCCACCAGTGAGTCAGTTCTGCGCTGCTAATTATGAGGGGCCCCTTTTAGCCAAATGTGCCCAGGCCCTATTTCTCCCCTAGGTCAGCCCTGTGGGGGTGCATGGGAAGGGTGGAGTTGGGGAGTGAGGGGTGGAGGGGAGAGGGGGGGGGGGGGAGTGGGGGGTGCAGGGGGTGAGTGTGGTCTTGGGAGTTTATTAAATGAAGGAGACAAATTGGTTACAGAGTGAGAGCCACGGAGCTGTGGAGCACAGCGCAGTCAGAGAGAGTAGAGAGAGAGAGAGGTTCCATTGGCCCATTGTTTCCGGGTTCTATTATTGCAAGGGGGAGGAAGGGATATCCCCCTTTAGGCAGACTTAAGAACTGTTCTATTCAATGTTAGGAGCATTATGACACGCCCCTTTAGGCAGACCGGAACCTGGTCATGTTAGGTGCCCATAGCAACCTATTACATTGGCATATCTCTATATACTTAAAGAATCTCTGGCGCAGTGGCTGTGGCAGTGGCTGTGACTGTGACTGTGGCTGTGGCTGTGACAGTGGATGTGACTGTGTTGCTCGAATGGAACCGTATCATGGGGTCAGGACAAAGGGGTGACGGTGTCATAGACCTCCTGGTCCACCGGGTGTCAGTAAAAAATTGGCAGGTCAATTGCAGGGCTTTTGAGCGCTTTTCAAGAAGTCTGGTTGTCATCATAATCTCATACTGTCTAATAAAATAAGCCCGTATGAACCGAAGTGGTATCGTTTATCTGTCTGATTAGATAATCCGAGTCACATACAGTGCAGAGCAGGGCTTTACATAAACACAAGCCAACCCGCCAAATGCTGGTGAAATTTGAGTTTGGCTGGTAGAAAAGACCAACTTACTAGCCACTTACTAGCCACCCATTCGTGATTGTGTGTTTGGCTGGTAAGATTAAAATCGTATCCATTTTGGCTGGTGATGAAAATGTTCATTTAGAGCCCTGGTGCAGAGACATCTTTGCATGTCTCTTTCTTTCTTTCTTTCTTTCTTTCTTTCTTTCTTTCTTTCTTTCTTTCTTTCTTTCCTTCTTTCCTTCTTTCTTTGTGTCTTTCTCTTTCTGTTCTTTTATCTACGAATCTACATGATTTAATTGTTCTTCTGCCGTAGCTGCTGAGAACTAACTGAGACACCACGCGCCAGCTGAAGAGCCACCAGGGAACAGAAGGAGGAGAGTCATGGAGAGTCAGCTGGGGCCGGGCCTGGCCATCTGAGCACCTTGCTAACATGAGGACGCAGTGACAGGGGACTAAAACAATGAACTCACCTCACATAGGGCTTTAATTTCACCAACTTCTTGAACATTTTCTGCAGCGTGACCCATATTGTCAGTTGAAATTTGAAACAACCTTTCATGGACATCAGAGCAGACTCACAACCCAATGAAATGGGTTACTGGATGGGTTAAAATTATGGGTTAAAACTACTCAACCCGTACCATAACCCAGCATTTGGGTTGCAAAAATAATCCAGCATTTTTTGAAGTGCTTGATTTAATTGTTCCTCTGCCGTAGCTGCTGAGAACTAACTGAGACACCACGCGCCAGCTGAAGAGCCACCAGGGAACAGAAGGAGGAGAGTCATGACAGAGTCTGCTGGGGCCGGGCCTGGCCATCTGAGCACCTTGCTAACATGAGGACAGTGACAGGGGACTGGCCAGGGTGCCAAGACACGTTACTGAACAACACACATTACACAACACATAGCACATTGGACATTGGACAGACACAAAAATGCCTCATGCAAAAACATTGTTGGGAATTTTTGTGAGAGCTAACAAACCACACATGGTAAGTTTTTTGATATACATTGATATAATGTTTCAATGAGAAAAACAAGCAATGCAAGCTGAATGAAAGAAAAAAACGTAGTTATGTATGCGTTTAGTATGTGTTTAAATAAAGAACATTAAAGCCCTCAATTAGCCGTTATGAGGAAATAATTAAATTACACTATAATGAATTGGAAGTACTGTATATATTCAGAAACATTCCATACAATTGGAGATAAAAGAACAAAACACTATTATAATTGTCCCTTTTATAAAAAGAAATCCTTTATTTCAACATCTCTGACCCAGGGTAGAACGGCCTATCAGCAAAATTGTTGGTTACAGTTTTTCTCAATTGGTTTTGTACATTTCTCACAACAGAATAATGGTTCTCAAAAGTCTTTGTTCAATTGTGACTTCCTGGTGTTACCTGTGCACATGGTCAAATCAGTTTCTCATTGTTTTCGGCTTATAGCAAATGCTCTCGTCCACCATGCCATGGCTGTGTACAATTCTCAGTGATTTTGTACATTATCAATTGCTTTTGTCATATCACTCAAAAAGCTTTGTCACTGAATGCATGAAACTATCTCAATCTTATCTGATACATATAATATAAAACTGAATTTACAACATTTCCCATCCAATCTAAACAGCATTTCGCTTCAGAAAAGATCCTCAAGAGTGTACTATTCAATTGACAACATGAGAAATTGATTTGACTAGCTTGTCCATGCACTATGACACAATGACTAACCATTCTGCTGGCGCTGATACGTTTATTGACACAAAAAACTTGGTTTTGAAAGACAAATAAGGGTTTTGAGCAAGAGACTCGGTTTTGCAGGTTATCCACCATGTTTTGCCATTTGTTAAAGCTGTTTTGAGAATGAATATTATGTTTTGCAAATTGCGAGAGAGATTCGAGAAATGTACAAAACCAATTGAGAAATACTGTAATGTTCTACAGTGCCACTATAATCACTCGTCTTGTATCAAGTGGACAAACTACCCCATTTCTATAGGACAACAACAATAAGTTGCATTGACATGGGACGACTCTTTGGAGATCAAACTGTAAAGAACAGCTTTGTCACTACAACAGAACAAATCTTTTATGGCCCGTAGGACTCTTCATTTAAATGAAAGAGGATGAAAGGCTGTTATGGAGGCTAAACTGAGGCAGGAATGGGGGTTAGATACCAGTCCAATGGTGGATCACTGACTCTCATTCTTTCTGCAAAAATATGAACCATAATTGTGTTAGAATAATATGGAATATCAAGAAAAAAATCTTTTTATTTCATAATCAGGGCCAATAACTGTCTCTGTCAAGAGAAGGCACATTGTGCTTAGGCTACAGTTCTCTTTTAGCACAGGGTATTGGTTACAGTCCCTGAAGCAGTGCGCGGTTAGCTGCCTTGCTCAAGGGCACTTCCGCCATGGTGTGAAGAGTGGAAGGGTGGGATTTGAACTGGCAACCCTCGGATCTAATTCCCATGTCCTGAACCACCAAGCCATGGCTGGAATAGATCTATTCCTGAGCTATAGCAGCCTTGATAGTGTTAAAAAGAAGAAGAAGAAATAGGTGATAGGGCGATGTGGGATGATGAGAGGCACGAAAAGGAGGAATGGTGGAAGGAGAAGAAGAAGAAGGAGAGAGAGAGAGAGAGAGAGAGAGAGAGAGAGAGAGAGAGAGAGAGAGAGAGAGAGAGAGAGAGAGAGAGAGAGAGAGAGAGAGAGAGAATGTCCCTGGCGTGACGGTGGCGTGAGGGAGTTGGAGAGAGTGGCCATGTTGAGGAAGTGAGAAAGAAAGAGAGAGAGAGAGAAAAGGGGGAGGGTGTGTGGGAGAAGGAGAGAGAGAGGGAGAAGGGTTAGAGAGAGAGAGAGAGAGAGAGAGAGAGAGAGAGAGAGAGAGAGAGAGAGAGAGAGAGGGTCTCAGGCCTGAGAGAGGGCCAGGTAGGAAGAAAAGTGGCAAAGGGAGAGAGTGAGAGTGGGGCCATGTTGAGGGAGTGAGAGAGAGAGAGAGAGAGAGAAAGAGAGAGAGAGAGAGAGAAAGAGAGAGAGGGAGAGAGAAAGAAAGAGAGGGAGAGAAAGAGAGAGAGAGAGAGAGAGAGAGAGAGAGAGAAAGAAAGAGAGGGAGAGAAATAGAGGGAGAGAAAGAGAGAGGGAGAGGTAGAGCGGCCATGTTGAGGGAGTGAGAATGTCACTGCTCAGCAGCTGAGCCAGCGGGGCCTCTGACCGCCAGCAATCCGTCCGTCCACTGTGCCATCCATCGCCATCGCGCCTCTCCATCCATCGCCGCGCCTCGGCTCTCCTCGCCTGCCGCCCGCCATGCGCTCCGTCATGCTCCCGCGCTTGCCGGGGTTAATCATCGGGGTGTCGTTTGCCAGGAGCCAGAGCTGGCAGAGCCTTGGGAGAAGTCCGACTACCCCCCCCACCCCCCCCACATCCCCAGGGCTGGACTGGACTGGGACAAAAATCAGGCCGGGCATTTTCATCCAAGACCGGTCCACGGGGCATTGAGAGAGACAAACAACATTTTTAGTCATCTATTACAAGCTCTTTTGACCTAAACAGACAAAATCAGGATTTCAATCTACCTTGGATAGGTCAGCTGTGGCGGCACGAGGACTGAGTCCAAAGTCATCAACAGTCCACCGGGCAAATGCCCTGTATGGCTTGCGGCCAATCCAGCCATGCCAGCCACAGCCACACACACACACGACTCAAACCGCCACCCACTCAAAGACACTCCAACTCCTTGAACACATACCCCCACTCTCACTGAAACCAGGGCGACAGAGAGTACTGTAACTGCTCACTAGAGGAATCATAGTTCATCAATCTGCTATACATTTATTGAACGTTTCTTTAAAAAAATGAAAATCATAGCTGAGTGCTACCGAATTGGCTGGCGTTACTTTGGACATTGGAGGTTTCTGAAGTGGGAGATCAGTACCCCTGCACTGGCACGTGTTAAGAGCTTGATATATTGAATTATATGTTCATGTTCATTCCTTCAGTCTGCACATTAGCCAGGGACACCCTATAGGTCAGGATAAATATGGAACTTGGCATGCTGCTCGGCCGATAAGATCAGTGGTGATTCATCTGCAGATCAGCAATGAACAAAATCACTCTGAGAAATACACAAGTGCACAGATAAATAAACTAATGACTTGACCATTGGTGATATTTAAAGAAATGACAAGACATCCATGCCATGAACAGGCAAGTTCCTGTTTGCCCAGCATTTGGCACTGGCCAAGGACCATCTCTGCACAAGGATCAGTGCAAAGCCCACGTCCTCTTTATGACCATATTGAAATACTTAGGTTACATACTTATTTATTCATTTGTTGAATTGTTTTTTTGTTGACTATGTTTGCTTATTGTGTTCCGATAGCGAAGCAGCGTACATTCTTGTATGTGTTCCACCACCACCCTTCTCGCTCGAAGCACACGAGAGGCTTTTCCGCATAGAGATAGATAATTATTCACAAACATGTGTATGCACAGGCACCATATGGCCCCCTCGGAGAAGCACATAAGCCCCATCTTAAAGACAAAATGCCATCAAAAGGAGCCAACCACTGATAGGCTGCCTCCCGCGGCTGGCACGGTGCCTAAAAACACGGAGGCCTTGATGTAGTCACATTTAAGTGTCCCCTATTTTGAAATTGGATTATACTGGTTTGAGTATAGACTATGCAAACCGTGTGTGTTAGTGCTCGTGTGTGTACGTGTGTGTGCGTGTGTGCGTGTGTGTGTGTGTGTGTGTGTGTGTGTGTGTGTGTGTGTGTGTGTGTGTGTGTGTGTGTGTGTGACAGAGGATTACAGAAATTGCTTGTAAGCTAAAATTTCCTTATTTATTTAACATGACCCTTACAGACCTGAGGGACAACAACAGAATTGTGAAATCTTTCCCGGGAAAAAAAAACATGCACACACACACACACACACACACACACACACACACACACACACACACACACACACACACACACACACACACACACACACACACACACACACACACACACACACACACTAATGAGTGTTCAGTGCTCGTTAAAACTGCTGAAATAACATGCAAGCAGTGGGAAAAGCAAGTGGGAAGACTATGACGAAAGGTTGCACACTAAAGATGCAACTTCTCATACCAGAGGGAGAGGTAAACAGAGGATCAGATGCATGACCACGTACAATATGACATGAAAAAGGAAGAAAAGGGGTTTTAAGATGGGCACCACAACTGCCAAGGCTGCCACTGCTTGGCTGTCCAGTTTTGTCTGCCTACATAGGATGGTGGTCCTCTGTGATTTTGGAGCATTGGGAGGTAGAGCTCTAACACTTTTTTTGTTCATGATGGTGAGTACATAACCAACTTAAAAAATGCAAAATAATGCAAAAATGACCAAATAGACCAATAAATAAATAAATAAATAAATGGGCCTAAATAAAATAAATAAATAAATAGGCCTAAATAAAATAAATAAATAACTAGGCCTAAATAAATAAATAAATAACTAGGCCTAAATACAGCCACGTCAGTTCTTCTTCTTCCTCTTTTACTTCTCTGTCCCATGCTGCTCACCTTCTGTCCAACCCACACGGCCTCTCTCTCTCTCTCTCTCTCTCTCTCTCTCTCTCTCTCTCTCTCTCTCTCTCTCTCTCTCTCTGGTGTTGCTGTCCCCTGAGGCTTTGCCCACGCACCTCTACCCCCCCCCTCTCCTGCGGGCCCTTGTGATTGGTGGGAAGTGTGCTGTCTGGTCTGGCAGTAGTGGTGGATGCGTGCGGGCGTGCGTGGTGGAGGTAGTGGAGGGGTGGTCTTGGTTCCGATCCAAAAATGTGTCAGGCGGGACATGCATGGGCTGCTGCTGGAGGCTGGGACGGCGGCGCTAATGGGCTCGGCAGCCGCCGGCGCCACCTGGGGATTCGGGACGGGCGGAGGGGGAGGTTGAGGGGGAGGGGTAGGTGCCGGCCCGCGCAGCAGCCGCACCCGCTAGAGCCTATAGTGCCTACTGTCCGCCCAATCCATCCATCCAATCCATCCAGCCAGCCAGTGCTTTGGAGGAATGTTCTGCGGGCCTGTTCTGCCTGTAGCCTACCTTCTCACCCTGTCACAAACCTATAGGCCTACTTAGTTCGTGTCTTTATTTATTTTTATCTATTTATTTACTCATTTACTCATTTATTTAGGCCTATTTATTTAGGCTATGTATCTTTTATTTGTGTGTAGGCCTATTCATTTGTTTAGTCGTCTATCTATCTATCTGTCTATCTATCTATCTATCTATCTATCTATCTATCTATCTATCTATCTATTTATCTATCTATCTAGAGTGAGGCACCGCAGAGGAAAAAAGCTATTTACTCCCATCACTCACTAAATCACCAGCTAGTTTACAGCCCTAAGGGATGGATGGGGTAGAGATGGAGGAATTCTGCACCCGTTCCTTTGAGCTAGACCACCGGCAACGCGGGTCCCATAATAGCGATATTGCTTGAAATGACAAATAACGTTTGAAATATCCTATTAATTCAATTTATGTGAGATGGGAAAACATTTTAATGTCTTGTTAAAAAAAAGTCTGTGTGTGTGTTGGTGGGGGAGGTGGTGTGAGTGGTGGTGGCGGAGGGGGTGTGGGTGTGGGGGTAGTCGTAAACATGCAGGGCAGGTGTTGACGATGCAAATGAAACGGACGACAGATGGTGAGCTTCGCGAGAGCTCACTGCGCAGATAATGGATGAAGGTAATCAAATTCCTCTGCGGGTTTGTGACTTTCCTTAGAACTTTCTCATCAATGGCGCGATCAAACGCTGCAGCAGCACAGACAGCACTATACGCCCGTTCCACTAGAAGAAGAAAAAAAATAAATGAATAAAATATCCTACACCTGCTTTTATGGTTTTTGTAAGCTAGTTCTAGCTGTAATATAAAAGCGAACATCAAAAAATGCAGCGCATTTCGTGTAATGGCTTTGCTGAAAAACTAAGTAAGCGATCAGAAGTTTGTTGGTGTGAGCGTTAAACGTTTATGGTTGTTGCTCTCCCTCCTGCTTTTTTATCAGATGGATTTAGACAGACGTTTGATCAAATGCGGGAGCCATGTAGTCACACCCTTCCAAAGTGCGCACGCATTCAGACAGACATACGAACGCACAAGCATACCAACGAGCACCATGGCAGGTGGCGCGTGCGTGTGTGTGCGCGTGCGTGGGTGTGCGTGTGTGAGAGAGAGAGAGAGAGAGAGAGAGAGAGAGAGAGAGAGAGAGAGAGAGAGAAGAGAGAGAGAGAGAGAGAGAGAGAGAGAGAGAGAGAGAGAGAGAGAGACTTAGTGTTGCTGTCGTCAACGACAACGAGGACGACATATCTCAGTCAACGAACATTTTGCAAGCCAATTGTCATGACGAAAACGTTAACTGCTTGACGTTTTTGAAACTAGATGTGACTTAAATGCATGGCCACATGAGGAAATCTTAGAGGAAACGCAACGCAAATACTTGCTGCATGACGATGACTATGACTAAACATTATTGTGGAAATAAAAACCATGACGTGATCCAAAACAAAACAAAAAGAGAAACGAAACATTTGCATGCACCATTGCGCCCCACTTCTGAGACTAGGCCTACCGCTGCTTGGATAGACGTTTTCTTCCCGACAAGGCTAAGTAATCTGTGCACAAATACAACGGAGCCCAGACACGTTGACATGCCATTATGTTAAATGCTCATTAATGATACGAAAGTCTTGTTGGTGTGAGAAGTCAGATTTTGTCGAACAGCAGAAAATAATGCATTACCCACGCTGTGAACACGAGCGAGAATATTTTTTTTTCCCCGATGCTCCATCTGACCTGTCAATTAGTCCCATCCGTCAATCTTCCATCGCCAATGAATTATTTGACGTTGATGCTGCAACATTGGAAACCCAACCCCACAGAAAGAGCGACTTCTAGGCTATAAGAATAATGAAATAGGCTAATTGACAACATTTCCATGCAGATGGCGCGAAGTGGCACAATCAACTTATCTTTGAAAACGTAGCCGATAGTGAAACATGAACCTTTTGCCGTAATGTGTTGTGCGTTATGCGGCTGTCCCATGGGACAAGGGGCAATAATAATTCGAATCTGAATTAACCTCCAAAGAAGTGCATATCGTCGGATTATTGAACGTTTGGAATACAGGAGCTTCTAAGAAATGTGCGCGTCTCTCTTCCTCTCCCTCTCCCCCTCTCTCTCTCTTTGTACTCCGAGACAGCAACAAGTCCACGTTAACATGAATCTGGTCCGTCATTCTGTCGAATTTCAGTTTAAGTGCATTTAAACAAAGGTTAATATTTATGTTAATTATTGCAGCCATGGGCATGTCACAGGCACCGGCAGCTCTGCGCTTATCGTTAATACATTGGAAGGGACACGTCTTTCAAACTCAAAGTGAACTAACCGTTTTATTGAACAAACATAAAATATGCATCAATATCATTTTGATAAAGAACAAGATTGCCTGCCTGCATTCTCCTTCGCCACAATATGCTGGATTCAAGTTGATGTATAGGCTAAGGCCAGACTTTTTTTTAAATTAAGACATTTCATGGTCAAAAACAAAATCCCATGGCTATAAAAAAAAAAAATCCAACGCCTTGCGGCATTGTTGCCGCGATGTAGGGCCTATTGACGAATTAAAATTAGGCCTACTATTACGCATAGCCTACTATCAGTTTTATTATGACGATGATGATGATGGTGGTGATGATGATGATGATGATGATGATGATGATTAGGCTAATAATAATGATGCCAATTCGAATGGTGCATAACTGTGTAGGAAGGTGTCCATATTCAGCAGAGCACACTAGCCTATATTGTTGACGCAATGCACCTGCTGACGAATTTCATAACACTTCTCCTCTCCTCTTAAGGGCCGTACACACACGTCGCTGCTATTTACTCGCTACTTGCTCACTCGCCTACTTGCCACTCGCTCTGGGTGATTTTGTTTACTGGTTGTCATGGTTCCCGCTGTCCGCGCCAATAACGTCCGTACGAAACAAAATGTAGACCTACGCTGTTTAACGTTGATCGTGTGCTGTGCACAACCATGCATATGAGCCTTTGATGGTGTACACTGTATTGGATGTATTTTCCTCAACACTTCAAAGTGTGCAGAAGTTGGGTGGTCAGAACACCACAGGGGCAACGCCACCTGTCAATAATCTGTATCCTGCATTCCAATTGGTTACTCGCTTAACTCGCGTCGCTCGAAGATAAAATAAGTTTATCTCGGAACCCGCCCACATCGCATCGCTTGTACTCTCCTCGCCTACTCGCCAGCGAGACTCGCTGGAACACGTAGACATTCTATTGACTTCATCCGCTGAGCGAGTAACTAGCAGCGACGTGTGTGTACGGCCCTTTACTCCTCCTTCTCATTATTAATAATTCATGCATAGGCCTACTTGAACAAAGTTAATTTAACTTCTGTTAGCTGTGTTGATATAAGCTTTGTCTACACACAACATTCAAATTATTTTGATTCCTGACCTGCAATTGGTGTAAGGAAACCTGCCCCCCCTCCCCTCTCCCTCCTCCTCCCCTCCATAACTGAGGTAGCCTACCATGATCATGGTTCTGTCCCACCTCCCATCCTTCACCGTGACTGAAGCACTCTTAGCATGGAACCACTCTGCCACTGCTCTCTTTAACTACTTTTCAGAGCTGTCTCTCACAAGCATGAGATCTTGAGAATTTCATCGGAGGCTTGTGCCACAATAAAAATGAGTATTGGTTGGACTTGATATCACTTTGTCATCAATAACTTTATCGAGAGGATGTATAACCAATTGTCTCCCATGCAGATGGTTCTTCCCTTACAACCTCTCACCTGCATGACATGTGCAATGCAGCAAGCTATAACAAGTCATGTTACAAGTTAGCTCACAAAGCAATGCATGATGTGCCTAGCAAGTTAACAAAAGCCATCAGCTAAAATTGCCACAGGCTGGCTCGCATAGAATACCCACAAAGCTGTCAAGCAAGCACTTTGCTGAGCCATGCCAGTAGGCAGTCAGGTAAGCAACTCAAGCACTGTGGCAGTCCAGCTTTATATACAGGTGAAAGTGTGTCATGTGACCAGCGTGATGAGGAATTTGCAGGTGTAAGCAGTAATTGATTCATGACCTACCAGCCCTTAGTAATCAGGTGCCAGACACTGATTGAGAGATTGGTTGGGATGAGGCTGCTTGATGTCTGATTTTTTTTTACAAGTTCTCAAAAGGTTTCAATGTATCACTTTTGTTATGACACGTTTGTTGTGTTGTGTGACAAACTTTAAGATCAACCCAACAAAGTGAAGTTAGATGAATGGAAGGTTGAGATTTTTTTTCTTTGATGCTAAATGTGCTTGATTTAATCTGGTGGAAATATTTTCCACAATTTTCTTAGGTTAATCCAATAAATCATTTTTGGTTATATCCTCGTTATGGGTACTGCCAACGATGATGCTGTTGTACTGTTTAAGTGGCAAAAAAGCTGTCATTAAATAGAAAAAGGGAAAAAAAATCCTCAATGTCAAATGTGTTCATTGGTGCATCTAAGATAATCATTACTTAACAAAAACTAGACTGCAACTGTAGTCAGTTTTCATCATCATAAATGTATGACAAAAAACAGGCTATGTAACATTCATTGTGAGGAAAAGTATGTGACATTTTAGTCTAGCCATTGTAGTCAGAGGAACATTTTAGTCTTACTAGCCGACTAAAATGTTTAAGACTAAAAGGTCTTGTGACTTGACTAGACTAAAACAAGTAACAACAAAGCTCTCAAAGACAAGACTAGATAAAGACTAAAAGTCTTGTGACTTGACTAGACTAAAACAACCCAACAAAAAACATTGTCAAAACAAGACTAACTAAGACTAAAAATAAAATGTGCTGCCAAAAGCAACACTAGAGAGTCTAAAAATTGGCACCCAGCAATTTGTCCGTTTTGGTCTTGCCATCTGACTTAGCCTATGTTCACGTCTTTTGTCTTTTGGCAACTTATAACTTAACCTATGTATGAAACATAAAATGCAAGAAAAGCAAAGTAGTAAACACGTTGTCAACAAAAGGATTTGATGTGGTGTCAGCATCACTATAAGCAATTGAGTTGCAGTAAGCTTTTTTGTGTTGTTGTTTTACTGTGAATGCATAATTTGTGTGGTTACTTTAGGAAATCAACCAATTGCTTTACAAATAATGATAAACATGCTTCCTTGTCTTTCCCACAATTGATCTGAGACCACAATGACCCTATTGAGATGGAAAGCAGCATTCCATTTCCCAAAGGTGTAGATTTAGTTTGGAAAGTGGTGGGGACATTACAATGACACATTGTCCAAGTGCTGTTTTTGCATTATATTTGTGAAAAAGTGGTGGGGATAAGATCGGTTTATCTCAAATGTGGTATGGACATGTCCCCACCGTCCACACCAAAAATTACGCCTATGCCCTCTCCCCTCTTCTGCCTCATGCCTTGTAGTATTGTGCTAGCACGGAATTTCTTTCTCTCTCTAACACATCCATGGAGTTGCAATTCTGGACATATGCATAATGGGTCATTCCACGCCAAATCTCCGAATCATCCCGCACGACCATCTCAGAATTGGCAGAAAAAAATCAAGGAGGTTCACAAACGTCCCAATAGGAAAAGTGCAAAATTATAGCTCTCAACTCCTCATGGTTTTGTCATTAAAAATGTTTTTGTCAGGTACCCCCCTGACTGGTTTTGAACAGAGGTCTCAGAGAGCCCACTTTCAGATTGCTGTATCTAAAAAATGACTTTAAGTAGGTCTTTACAAATTTCAAGGGGTAACATTTGGAACATGTACTTGTGAAATGTGGATTTTCACACATCCTCTTGTCATTTACCACCGTTTTCTGGGGGCTTAAAGTTGCTTGAAAAATTCTCACCTTTGAATTTGTGGGCATATTTGAAGGACTGTGGTAAGCGCCGTTTTAAAGACAGTGGTTTGATATGGACAATGTATGTTCCCTACCTTTCTGTGCATGTTGTGTTGAAAGACTGATTTTCTGCGATGAACAGTTTAGAAGATATGAAGTCTTTAAAATGGAAAAACTGAAACTTGGTGCCATCTTTGCCATGTTATAAAAAAAAAATGTCACGACTCACCACAGTATTATCAACAGTTTTGGAGAGATTAGATGTGTGTTCTTAACATATCCAAAAACTGGGATGGTATTCTGCCTCATTTGGTCACAATGATTTTTTAAAAATCCACTGTTGTGTGACTTCTACAGCTCCTATGAAAAACTGGTATTGGGGGGCAACTTTGCCATGTTACACCAAAACAATGACAACAATCACCTCAATGAACTAAACAGTTTTGGAAAGATAGGATGTCTGTTTGTAACATATCCAAAAACTGGGATGGTGTTCTGCCTCAATTTCTTGTAATGACTCTTTAAAAACCCTTTGCTGTGTTACATCAGCAGCTCCTGTAAAACCGCCAAAGTCACATGAATTACCAGGGGCGGAGCTATAGGGGGCAAGTTGGGCATTTGGCCAGGGCCCTCCTGAGTTTTTGGTAGGGGCCATAATCATGACCTTTGCAGACTGTTGGGTGCCAACCTATTTGGGCTGACACTGTGAATGACAGGCAGTTTGACTTTGGCATTTTTGATACAAGAAATTTGACTTGAGTATTTTTGAAGCATGCAATGCGGTAGAGAAGAAGAAGCAGTTGAGTGATTTATATACCATTATTATTTTTCTTTTAGCTTTTAGGTAACTACATTTTTTGGTAACTAAATGTTTGTGAATCAAAGGTTTGAATCAAAGGTTATGGCCATGAGTTTAAACCTCAACACTGTGTAAGTTACCATTTTGGTATGATATTGTAGAGTAAGCCTTGAATTGCAGTAGTAATAAATGAATTGATCCATTCTGATTTATTTGATAGTGTTTATTACGCAGAGTCTTGGTCAGGACATCTGCCCAAATTTATTTCAACACTTAAATTTCTTCAACAAAGCTGTGGTTGTTGGACAGAGAGTTAAATATTTCACTTTCACAGGCTTTGCAGTTACAACATTTTTTGATGTTAATTATGTTTATTTGTTAGGGTAGGATTTTAATACTAAAACATGTAGACCTTTGCCATGAACCAATAAAATGCGCTAGGTTGCTCGGTCATGGTGAGGACTGGGGCGGGGCCAAGTTCTATGAACAGGTCACCTTTGTCATGGTTTTTTTGGGGGGGTGGGACACTTTTATTATCATGGAGAAGAGAGTTAAACAGTGATGATACAAAAGGAGGAGACTGTTCGTAAGGAGGTAACTTGACTAAACAGCTGTCCTGCCCCTCCAATCACCATGACTGAGCTACCCTGAGCATGGTGCTACACCACTGCAATTCTCACTGAATGTTCATCACAGGTTAACTCTGCTGCAGAGCTGAGCAATTAACACATCAGTAATTGATGATTTACAAAATCTAGACGGGTTAGCTACAATCAATATATATGTATATATGAGGTGAAACCCAAACAAATGTACGAAACTGAGTTATGTTGAAAAGTATCATCTCATAAACAACTTAAAATAATACACTGCAGGCGTCAGAACTGCATCAACATTGGTAAATAAGTTGTTAAGCATTGATATGAATTAGAATAAAATGCATTTTGAAGTGGTGATAGTCAGGATAGGGCTATTTGTTTCAAGATCTACGGAGATGTTTCAGTCATCCATCATTTCATCACTTTATTCTAGTATTTGTTTTTCAGCGCCTAAAGATGAAGTTCACACACGTCTATAACTTTTGATTTACTGAAATGTAGTTACAGTAAAAGCTGAAAAAAACCTCTCACTCATCAGCCACTTTTACTTTTCTGCCGTATTATATTGATATCGAAAATGCTCAAGTCAAATATCTTGTATCAAAAATGTCTGACTCAAATTGCTCAAGTTATTCACAGTGGCAGAACAATTGCACATAGGGCCTCATGGCAAATACCGGTGGATAGGGCCCCCATGTAGCCTGCAAAGATCAGAGTAGGGGCCCCACCTCAATAGAGCAGCGAGCTGCAGATGTCACACAGCCGTTTTTACAAATCCATTCTTTGAAAATGAGACAGAACACCACCCCAGTTTTTTAATATGTTAAAAACAGATATTGAGTCTTTCTAAAACTGTAAATGTCATAGTGGTGAGTTCTGTCATTTTTGTTGTATAACATGGCGAAGATGCCACTAATATCAGTTTTTCATAGGAGCTGTGGAAGTCACACAACAGTGGGTTTTTAAAAAATCATTGTGACCAAATGAGGCAGAATACCATCCCAGTTTTTGGATATGTTAAGAACACACATCTAATCTCTCCAAAACTGTTGATAATACGGTGGTGAGTCGTGACATTTTTTTTTTATAACATGGCAAAGATGGCACCAAGTTTCAGTTTTTCCATTTTAAAGACTTCATATCTTCTAAACTGTTCATCGCAGAAGATCAGTCTTTCAACACAACATGCAGAGAATGGTCGGGAACATACATTGTCCATATCAAACCGCTGTCTTTAAAACTGCGCTTACCACAGTCCTTCAAAGATGCCCACAAATTCAAAGGTGAGAATTTCTCAAGCAACTTTAAGCCCCCAGAAAACGGTGGTAAATGACAAGAGGATATGTAAACATCCACATTTCACAAGTACATGTTCCAAATGTTACCCCTTGAAATTTGTAAGGACCTACTTAAAGTAGTTTTTTAGATACGGCAATCTGAAAGTGGGCTCTCTGAGAACTCTGTTCAAAATGAGTCAGGGGGGTACCTGACAAAAACATTTTTAATGACAAAACTATGAGGAGTTGAGAGCTATAATTTTGCACTTTTCCTATTGGGACGTTTGTGAACCTCCTTGATTTTTTTCTGCCAATTCTGAGATGGTCGTGCGGGATGATTCGGAGATTTGGCGTGGAATGACCCTAATGTATCCCGGCCGTCACATTCTGTTTTCTGTTCAGGGGTGTCGTAAAGGGGGGCAAAGACAAGTGTGACTGAGTTACCAGGGCCCCATGTGTAAAGGGGGCCCGCACAGTGTCTGATTATGTAGATCAGTGATTCTCAAAGTGTGGTCCGGGGACCACTTGTGGTCCGCGACAGAGCTCAGGTGGTCCGCGAGGGGATCTCTACTTTTCCAAGACAAGCTAGCAGTATACTATATTTGTAACATTATTACAAAGCTAAACATAGCTGGAGTATTATTTTCACCACAACAGGGTGGGCTTGTGATGTGAATAATAGTAAGGGGTATCATTAGCAGTGTCAAATTAGCACCCGTCAACTGTCAATTCAGTGTCAACTGTCAGGACAAAGTGGTCCTCGGTCTGAAAAAGTTTGAGAAACACTGATGTAGATATACTGTATGGCTGGTGGGGTCCATTGCAGCTGATTTTACGTAGGGCCAGGGTGCGATTTGTCAGAAAACCAGAAGGGGGGATATGTTTAAGATTTTAAGCAATATCAATGGAATTACATTGATTGAACTGTGATAAAATCGTGTAGAAAAAGTGGCGATATCAAGACCAGAAGGGGGGACAATCCCCCCCATTCCCCCCCTACAAATCGCACCCTGCGTAGGGCCCACAATTTGCTGCCACCACGCCTCTACTGCTGTTGGAGGATAAGGTTTGGATGAGTAGAATTTGGAATGGGGGGGATAAGAACGAAGACACACAATTCAGAAAAGATGCTATTTCACAGGTTTTCTTTTTTTGAGCAGATTTTCCCATTTTACAAATGAATGTGTTAATTGTGCCTCTCACTATGGCGGGGCACGCTGACATATTGGATGCCGAAGGTGTGAACCTCATTCACATTTATGGTTTGTGTTTGTAATGTTGCTGACAGTATCTCTTTTTCTCCCTTTTTTTTTGGCCCAAAGGGATTGATAAGTGTTGCTGCTCCAGCAATTTGTAAAGGGTGTAGGGTCTATTTGTGGAGATGTAAGGGCCGTGTCTTTGCGGTAAATTTGCCCAGTATATTAAGTCATGAGATGCTTAACATGGTGTCCATGGGGATTTTAAAAAATGGAAAAGGAGAATGTCCTTCTTTTCACTTGTGTTGATCTTAGTGGGATGGTACCCAGGGCAACCAGAGGAGGAGAGTGCAGTTAAAACCTTAATAAAACAAACAAACACATGCACACACATATGCATGAAAACACGCAAGTACACACACACACACACACACACACACACACACACACACACACACACACACACACACACACACACACACACACACACACACACACACACACACACACACACACACACACACACACACACACACACTATTACTGCCATGATGCGCTGCACTGTGTGCAGGGAAGCGGTGGGTAGGGGTGCCCATTCACAGCTGATGGAGCCCTGCTATCCCCGGGCATCATGGCTGCCAAACTGCCAGTCTGTGCCGTCACACCTTAGTGCCTTTAAAGATTACCCTCCAGAGGAGACAGAGGAGAGGGCCACGCTCACGTTCTCATCCCTCTCTCTCTTCCTCTCCTCCTCTCCTCCTCTCTTCCTCTTTTGCTCTCTTGCTCCTTCTCTTTTTTATTTTTTTCCCTCTCTATTCTCTTCTCCTTCTTTCTCTTTCTCTTCTCTTCTCTTCTCTTCTCTTCTCTTCTCTTCTCTTCTCTTCTCTTCTCTTCTCTTCTCTTCTCTTCTCTTCTCTTCTCTTCTCTTCTCTCTGCCACTCTGTGCCAGCCCAAGAGAATTTTATAAGCTGGGCAAGGTGCCAACACTTCCACACCCGAGGAAATATGTGGTGGGGGTGGCGGCGATGGTGGGGGTGGTGATGGGGGTGGTGATGAGGGTGAGAGTGTGGGGATGGTGCTTATGTTAGAAGGGTAGGGGCGGTGGGGGTGGTGTGCTGTTTTAAAGAGGGGATGCAGGCTAGATGCTATCTTCCCAAGGGTTTCTTCTATTGGGACAAGATTTTGCTTGGTATACATGTACACTGAGATTTTAAGCAAATTTAGTGCTGAAATTGACGTTGCTGAAGAGGTTATTTTTATTAGCCGTGTGTAACATTCTTTTTCTTATCTGATTTACATATTTAATAGTCAAAAAAATACAGCAGGACTTTTAGTCATATGCTGCTAATCTATTCATTGGTTGGGTAAATGGACTGCATTTATATGACGCCTTCACTCCTTCGAGCACTTAACCCTCCTGTTATCCTTGGGGTCTATTTGACCCCATTCAATGTTTAGCGTCTGAAAAATACATGAAGTACATCATTATTTTGCTTAATCTTTGATGACTTTTCCTAAATATATGGGGTCAATGTGAAAAAAAGTGAAATTTCCACAAAAATGTTTTCACTAAGTGCTGTACACGTTACATCTGTGTTCCCTGGGGTCAATTTGACCCCAAATTATTTTAAAGGGACACTGTGTGAGATTTTTAGTTGTTTATTTCCATAATTCATGCTGCCCATTCACTAATGTTACCTTTTTCATGAATACTTAACCCCACCATCAAATTCGAAGTATTCATTATGACTGGAAAAAATGGCACTTTTCATACATGAAAAGGGGGATCTTCTCCATGGTCCGCCATTTTGAATTTCCAAAAATAGCCATTTTTAGCTGCAAAAATGACTGTACTTGGACCATAGTAGAAAATATTTGTTTATTACTTAGTAAACTTTCATGTAAAAGTCACATTTGGCATTAGGCGGCCCAGTTTCAATGAGCAGCATAGTTGCAGTACCTTTTTTGACCATTCCCTGCACAGTGTCCCTTTAAGTGTATTAAACATAAATATAACATCCATATTTTGCTAATAGGCTACATGTTCCAATCTGTCTAGATTATGTCAAATACATGAACATAAGTTATTTAGAACAGAACATTTTGCTTTATTTAGGGCTCTGATAACTAACAATATGTATGATGTGGACGAGGGCCAAAACTAATTCAAGGCAACTTTTGGGCAGTTGTTGCACATTTTCGCCTAGTCATCATGGATTAGTTTTTTTGGTGTGTGGGCTGTGTGTCGGGGTGATAGGACTTATCTAAAGGGCTTTTTTATGTCCCCAACAGAGCAATAGTAAATATCTGAGGCATAAACCGGTGCAAACGTTTTTGCTTCTACTGATTTTGTAGACATTAATGTGGTTGGGGTCAAAATGACCCCAAGGATCATGGATGTAACCTAAATCTGAGGATAAAAGGAGGGTTAAAGGGGCACAATGTAGGATGCCCATGGCATGCCTGTCTCAAAATCTACAGTCACGAAAAAATCTGAATACGGTACATAAAGTGATTTTTCTTATGATGAGTATTTCCCACGACACTCGACCGGGTCGCTATGTCAAAAGTTGCATTTGGGGTTTTCTGACAGCGGATGGTGAAAGGGCCGCGCGAGTCATCGTTCACTTACCAATGAATCAAATAAGCCTCAGCGGACTCGGGACAGTGATTAATTAAACTTTTAATCTTACCTAGAGCCTCTTTAAAGCAATGTACAGTTTATGCCTCTACCCATTCACACTCACATCAACGTGGTCAGAGATATCTGGGCTTGAACCAGCAACCCTCTGGTTGCTGGATGGCTCCTCTACCACCTGAGCCACCTCCGCTCAGGGCTGTCTATGAATCATAGTATTTCTCATTGGGGGCTTTAGAGCCCCCCAAGGGCTGTTAGGGAGGCCATGGGGTATTGAGAAGGATACTGCTGAGAGGCGGTCAGGGGGTGCTCAGTTACAATTGTCGGGTATTCATTTATTTATTTATCTATTCATTTTAATACTAAGGGGGGCTGTTGTCTGGCTTGTGATGAGGTGAAGGGGGCATTGAGAGACTTATGATGAGGTCAAGGAGGCGTTTGTTACAAAAAAAAGGTTTAGAACCACTGATTTATCGGGAATCACTTTTTTTCTGCAGGGTCTGCAAGCGGTGCGTGTAAGTCCCCCAGACTCATGCTCTTTATGACTATGTCAACACCAGGTATTGTCACGGCTTGAAGGACAACACCGGAGCAGCACAGATGTAATTCTTTGTGTTTTTTATTATTCAAGTGCACAACATGAGTAACGTTTCGATGGTTAGACCACTGCAGTTCATCATGTGTTCATCTCCCATGGGCGGTGGTGGTGTCGTGCCGAAAAGCGAGTCCCTGCCAGAACACGAGTGCCCTCATTGAAACCAATGACATTTTTTGAGAGAAAATTATACTAATTTTTGCAGAATGAATTACATAATTTATGAACTAAAAATATGCTTATGAAACATTACTCGTCCTCCACTTAATATGAGCTATTTGAATGAAACTGTAACATTTGTTATGACAATTCTTCGATTCTTTTATGGAAATAATACTGAAATTGTAACCAGCTCTTTGTAATACTTCCAGAAGGAATGTAGATGCTTTATTGATAGGCTTTCCATCTTAAATTGTGTCGGATTTGTCTGCAAAAATGGGTAAAAAATATCAGAAAAATTGATCATTGGTTTCCATTGGCTTCAATGAGGGCACTCGTGTTCTGGCAGGGACTGGCTTTTCGGCACGACAGTGGCACTGGTGGTAGAGGAGCCGTTTGGGAACCAGAAGGTTGCAGATTAGAGCCCCGCTTTGCCTGACCCCCATCAATGTGTCCTTGAGCAAGATACTTAACCTCTAGTTGCTCCTGGTGCCAGGGTGGTACCCTGCGTGGCAGCCACTGCCACCGGTGTGTGAATGGGTGAATGTGAGGCATAAAATGTAAAACGCCTTGAGTGCTTGAAGGAGTGGAAAGGAGCTATATAAATGCAGTCAGACTACTATGTGACACCCTTTCAGTACTGTCATACAAAGCAAACAGGCAGTAGAGATCTGAAAGGAGTGAAATGGCACAAATGGAAAATGGCAGCTGTGGCCTAATAGTGGGCTTTAGATCAGAGGGTTGCAGATTCGAATCCCACTCTTCCACTCCTTCATCCCATGGTTGAGGTGCCCTTGAGCAAGGCACCCAACCCCACACTGTTCCAGGGACGGTAACCAATATCCTGTACTTAAAAAAATAACATAGGCCCTGGCGTGGCTTAATGGTGGGGCAGTCATCTGTTATGTGGCCGACCCGGGGTTTGAATCCTTTGCCCGGGGTCCTTTGCTGACCCTTCGCCATCTCTCTCCCCCAACTCGCTTCCTGTCATTACTGCACTGTCCTGTCAAAATAAAGGCATAAACCACCAAAAATATAATAAATAAATACAGTATATAGCTGTAAATCCCTTTGGATAACAAGTGCCATAAATCTAATATAATAATACAAATTAAACTGTATTCCAGCCTGAGTAGTTTTTAGTAGATTATTGACATGTGGCAGTTTTACTACTTTAAATTACCACATGCTTTGCAGAGCAATCACGTTATTTAAATTCATATTTTAATATAGTATGTGTCATTAAAATCACAATAACTCATTTTCCACAACAATGCAGTTACTGCCTTTTGACTTTGTAGGGCAAGAGTTCCTGGCTCGGTAATCAACTAATCAATTGCCACATTATCTCACACACACACACACACACAGGCGTGCGCGCACACACACACACACACACACACACACACACACACACACACACACACACACACACACACACACACACACACACACATACACACACACACACACACACACACACACACACACACACACACACACACACACACACACACACACACACACACACACACAGTCAGGCAAGCCGACAGAGGGGGACAAAGTGGTACGTTATCCCAGGCCCAGGGAAATAGAAAGCCCAGAATTGGGTCCTCATTACATTGTATGTATTGGGTATAGGGGGCCCTTTCAGATGACTTTGTCCTGTGCAGTGAAAAGCTGTCAGCGGCCTGCCCTGCAGCATACGGTCCTTAGCACCCCACCTCCAGTCGTCACAAATGGCACACACACACACACACACACACACACACACACACACACACACACACACACACACACACACACACACACACACACACACACACACACACACACACGGTCCTTACCACCCCACCGCCAGTCGTCACAAATGGCATTATATGTCTAGATGTAAATCAGAAGGTTATTACTGCTAAGGAGCGTTCATCAAGCTCTGCTGGGGGAGACTTCAATGGCCCCTGATGAATATGCATGAGAATTTGTTAATTAAGTTAATTATTCTGCAGAAAATTCATTTGTCTTTTCCAAGGACGTTTTAGCAATGATTTTAACATGTTTCTGCTATTAGTCATGCTTGGTGCGATTCAAAATCTCTCAGGTCTCTCCGTTGTGGAAAAGAAGCCTCACCTATACGGTGTCAGGATGTAAGGCTGGGTTTGCACGCATTTGTGCCTCTGTCTGTCTGCCTGTCTGTCTGCCTGCGTCTGTCTATCTGTCTATCTGTCTGCCTGCCTGCCTCCCTCCCTCTCTCTCTCTCTCTCACACACACACACACACACACACACACACACACACACACACACACACACACACACACACACACACACACACACACACACACACACACACAGACATACACGAAATAGTGTGTGTGTGTGTGTGTGTGTGTGTGTGTGTGTGTGTGTGTGTGTGTGTGTGTGTGTGTGTGTGTGTGTGTGTGTGTGTGTGTGTGTGTGTGTGTGTGTGTGTGTGTGACAAAGGATTACAGAAATTGCTTGTAAGTTAAAATTTCCTTATTTATTTAACATGACCCTTACAGACCTGAGGGACAACAACAGAATTGTGAAATCTTTCAAAACTGTGAAATGTGCATTATGAATTGCTAAAAGCTTCATTTTATAGGCCTATATATTATCCTTTGGACAAAAACCTTTACACAGTGATATAACATTCCCATGATCTCCACTGAACAACATAGCCACCCACTGACCACCAACACTGTCTACTGCTATGAACATCAAATAGCCAGTATAGCGTAGTATGATTTTTGGGAATGCCAAAAGAAAACAAAAGGGCAGGTACTTTTTTAAAAGGCTAAACAGAGTCATAAGGTCACGCATATAAACACACACAATGTCTGATTACACACATGCGCAAGGGCCCGTGCAGACACACATGCATGCATGCACATAAACATGTAGACACGCATGCACGCACATAAACATGCACACACGTACGCACGGACATAAACACACACAGACACAAACACACACACACACACACACACACACACACACACACACACACACACACACACACACACACACACACACACACACACACACACACACACACACACACACACACACACACACACAGATATCTAGCTACTAGAAAGGCCTGGTGTGTGCGTGTGTGTGTGTGTGTGTGTGTGTGTGGGTGTGGTGGGTGTGTAAGCCTTCCTTGATAAGGCAGCTCTGGAGATGAACAGATGCGGATCTTCTGCAATTAAATCTGCATCCAGGGCTGGACTGGCCATCTGGCATACCGGGCATTTCCTGGTGGGCCCCGCACCCTCGTGGGCCCCTGGCCATCTGGCATACCGGACATTTCCTGGTGGGCCCCGCACCCTCGTGGGCCCCTGGCAATCTGGCATACCGGACATTTCCTGGTGGACCCCGCACCCTCGTGGGCCCCTATTTTCAGAAATGTTAAAAAGCTGATGGAGCCCTGCTATCCCTGGGCACCATGGCTGCCAAACTGCCAGTCTGGCATAGTATTAGCGGGCATTTCCCAGTGGGCCCCGCACCCTTGTGGGCCCCTATTTTCAGAAATGTACCAAAAATATATACTATATTCTTTTTACATTTCTGAAAATAAGGGCCCACGAGGGTGTGGGGCCCACTGGTGAGTCAGTTCTGCGCCGCTAGTTTTGAGAGGCCCCTTTAAGCCAGAAGTGCCCGGGCCCTATTTCTACCCCATGAGGGGCCCCTTTAAGGCCAAAGTGCCTGGGCCCTATTTATTTCTCCCCATGAGGGGCCCCTTTAAGGCCAAAGTGCCTGGGCCCTATTTATTTCTCCCCAATGAGGGGCCCCTTTAAGCCAAAAAAGCCCAGGCCCTATATCTCCACCAGCTCAGCTAATTTTGAGGGGCCCCTTTAAGCCAGAAGTGCCCGGGGCCCTATTTCTCCCCCCTAGTCCAGTCCAACCCTCAGCATCTGGCTCATTAATTATGCTGTATACCTTCCTCCGTGTGCTTCGTGCTCCTCTGCTCTCGCTTAAACTCAGATGAAAGAGGAATAAAGTCTGGCCCTGTTGCTCTTTGGAAACATTTTTTTCTTTCCCCTCCAAACTTAAACTACCATAAATCTCAATGCAATGCACGTCAATGATATACAGAACAGTACGTAGGCTGGACGGAAGGACAAAAGACTCTCATTCTGCTCACAAGATCTTGGTTTTGCGCAACCTTCACAAGGTTCCGGACATATCGTTCATTTCCATAGCATAGAGTATCATTTGGGACTTGAGAAAATAACAGGTTTTTTTAAAGCACACTATTTCTGTGTACCTGACCTTAAATGGTATCCTACAGGTAACTTGTGTGAGCACAATAGCAGAACAGCCAACTTCGTAGAATTAGTAGAGATGGGTTTACCTGGAAACTTCAAGGCTAGCATAAAACCACATGACCTGGGGCCTGTGCTAAGAAGCTGGTTCGGGAGAAAACCAGGTTAAGTTAAGAGGTAAATCATCTAATAGAAGAGCGACTCTAGGCTCTTCTATTAGGTGATTTACCTCTTAACGTAGCCTGGTTTACTCCTGAACCAGCTTCTAAGGGTGCATCCCAATATGTGACCTTGCCTCCTCCACTTGTGCTTGTCTCCTTGTCCCGCCTTCTGGCCCCTCCTCCGTGGAGAAAACGATAAAGTTTCCCAGCTGTCAGCCTAGCCACAACAACTTTTGAGGGACTGTTTTTCATTCACCATCCCAATTACAAATGAGAAAAAGACTTAACAATTGAGCTTTTGCAAGATATTGAAATATAATGCTGTTGTCAGTGATGTCATCATGACGAGAAGCAAGTGGAGGAGGCAAGTGGAGGAGGCAAGGTCGCATATTAAAACGCACTCTTACTGTTGTACAGCCTCCTGAGTTAAAAGCATGGGGTTCTCTGCTAGAATTGTATATATACAGCTCTGATCATATGGTGCTTCGAACCTGAGACATTGTTGGTTGCTAGCCAATGAAAAAATAGACCCCGAAGTAAGAAGCAGCTGCCCTACCGTGTTTCAGCATCGTAAGTCAATAAAGTTAATAAAGCTCGGATCAGACAAAACAGTGCACTTACTGAATCACAATAGCAGGAAGGATTATTTGGATTTCCCGTTTATTGTTTTTTTTTTTTTTTTTGGGTAAGCTCTGCTTCAAAAAATCTTACATGAAGAACCGCCTGTAGTTGCAGTACATGGCAGTAAAAAATGTATACACAGAGAAAAAAGTGATCATTGTCACACACTTACTGTAACAACAATTATCACATGGTGCTCTCAATGTCCTCATATTTCTTGATCATTCCATCCTATACCTCCACATCTTTTGCCTCAAATCTTTGTCTGCCTGTGCTGCTGTCATAGGCTACTCATAGCTGGAATGCGGAGGTGCTGGAATGTAACGGAGGTGCTGCCAGTTGCAGTGGGAAGAGAGATGGGGAAAGGCGCCATCTCTTGGAAAAGGCGTGTAACTGCAGTACACTCCGGAGTCATTGTCCTCATGGGGACGAGGGTCTTGGTCTTGATCTCCTGCTTCTTCTGGGTGGTCTGTTGATCTGCTGCCAGGAATCTGCTTCTTGCGAGCGGGGGGCTTCTCTCCGCCTCTGCCCTAACAGGTACCAGGGCTCGTCTGCCAGGGCTGGCACTTGCAAGAGTGCACCGTGATGCTGAACCTGTCCAGTGCCAGCTACTGTACTTGGCAATACAGCAGTTCTTACATCAATTGAATTGACGGTCTTCCTCTCCTATCCACACCTGGACTGAACATTGACAGACTGAGATAGCTTCACGAAGAGCAAAAGTTCAAAGATCACACTTGTTTGACTTTTTGTCATGTGGGAGAGTGTGTGGTGTCTATGAGAGTGAGGCAAGTGGCCCGAATGTCCCCTGTTGTGGTTGCGACCTCGAGAGAGATGCCCTGTTAACCCACACGCCACCAGCACCACATCACCGTGTAAAGGACAGTTATTTCCGCAAATACATATCTTAAAAGGCAAATGTATTGGGCACCAGACTTGTAGCCCAAAGGTTTCCGGTTCGACTCCTGGGAGTAATCAACCAGTGCTCTCCCCTATCCTCCTCCATGACTGAGGTACCCTGAGCATGGTACCATCCCGCCGCACTGCTCCCTAGGGGCACCATTGAGGGTTGTCCCATTGCACGAGCAAGGCCTAAATGCAATTTCGTTGTGTGCTGTGGAGTGCTGTGTCACAATGACAATGGGAGTTGGAGTTTCCCAAAGCGCTTTCACTTTAGTGCATAGTGTCGATGGAAAATTTGGACTTTCAGAGCACTGAATTTCCATAGTGCCTGAAGTGCACGTGCGCCATTTTGAGGTGCAACATACATGTATGTCTGCACCACTGGAGATAGTTTAACATCATGGCATAGGATCACATGTCACTCTGCTCTGTGCCCGGGTCCATAACCACTGAGAACAAAGAGATAAACTAGGTAGAGGGCCTGTGAGGTGGAAGAGGGCCTACATTTTTTATCAAGGATATCTTAGGTGTTTTTCTGTTTTGTTTTGGGGTGAAAAGAATAAACTTTCTCACGTTTTCATTATTTTAGAGTTGACATTGAGGTACACTGTTGATTTCAGGAGAGATGATAAACCTATGTTTGCAGTTTTCCACAGTTTGATGTGACAGAATGATTTGACCACACTGAGGGTGCATTCCAATATGCAGACTCCCGTCCTCCACTTGTGCTTGTGGCGTCTCATTTTGCTGACACCCCCCGAGAAAACAATTACGTTTCCCTACTATCAGCCTAGCCACAACAATTTTTGGGGGACTATATTTCATTCACCATCCCGTTTGCAAATGAGAAAATGACATAAGAATTGAGCTTTTGAGAGATATTGAAATTAGTGAGGCACCGGATCCTGATTTTTAGCATCCTGCCGGATACCGGATCCACTGCTTAAAATCCTGTCGGATCCGGAACCGGATACTGGATCTTACAAAAGGGTTGAAACACAGCCTACTCGCACACGTGGGCCCTTTTTATTACGTTGGCTCAAACTATTTTTTAGACTCAAGTCAAGTCAAGTCAAGTCAAGTTTATTGTCAATTTCTTTACATGCACTGGTCATACAAAGAATTTGAAATTGCGTTTCTTGCTCTCCCATGCAGACATAGACTAATCTAGGTAAGGACATAGACAGTATAGACATAGACAGTACTCATACATGGACGTAGACATTGCTCATACAGACATTTAAAGTGCAAGACTAGACAACAGAAGACTTGTAGAGAACATACATTAAGAGGAGGTATTTTGTTGTGCTTTTTCTAAAAGTCCTTTATAGCGTTCTGACATAGTAATAGTAGCATTTGAAGAAAATAAATGATTAAAAAAGGTTTTATTAAATACACCAGCAGCAGTATGTGTGTGTATGTGTGTGTGTGTTTGTATGTGTTTTGTGTGCGTGTGTGTGTGTGTGTGTGTGTGTGTGTGTGTGTGTGTGTGTGTGTGTGTGTGTGTGTGTGTGTGTGTGTGTGTGTGTGTGTGTGTGTGTGTGTGTGTTTAGTGCAGGTAGAAAGTGCGGTGTGCGTCTGTGTGTGTGTACCTGTGTGTGTGTGTGTGTGTGTGTGTGTATGTGTGTGAGTATGAGTTGTGTGTCAGTGTGTGTATGTTTGGGTTTAGTGCAGAAAGTGCAGTGTGCTTGTGTGTATGTGTGTGTGTGTGTGTGTGTGTGTGTGTGTGTGTGTGTGTGTGTGTGTGTGTGTGTGTGTGTGTGTGTGTGTGTGTGCATGTGTATGTTTTGAGTTAGTGCAGGTTGAAAGTTCAGTCACAGATGTAGTAGTGCAGGTGGAATGTTCAGTCGCAGATATGGTGGTGGGGATGAGGGGGGGGAGCGTTGTCAGTGGCCTGGCTGGCTAGAGGCTGACAGTGAAGGGAGAGTGGGTTGAGTGTTCAGTATCTTGATTGCTTGATGCATCGTGCTGCTTGCAAGCCTGGTGGTACGGGAACGGAGGCGCCTGTACCTCTTTCCAGAGGGCAGGAGGCTGAACAGTTTGTGTGCAGGGTGGCTTGTGTCTTTGATGATCATCAGTGCTTTTCGGGTGAGGCGTGCGGTGTAAATGTCCTGCAGGGAGGGGAGTGGTACTCCAATGATCTTCTTCGCTGTGTTCACAACACGCTGGAGTGTCTTCCTGTTTTTCTCCGTGTAGCTTCCTCCCCACACTGTGATGCAGCTGGACACGACGCTCTCTATGGTTCCTCTGTAGAATGTTGTCATGATGGAGGGTGTAGCACTTGCCTTCTTTAGTTTGCGCAAGAAGTAGAGACGCTGATGGGCCTTCTTCGCCAGTGATGTAGTGTTGGTGGTCCAAGAGAGGTCGTCGCTGATGTGCACTCCAAGGAACTTGGTGCTGCTCACTCTCTCCACAGCATCACCGTCGATGGTCAGTGGTGGCAGTTGTTTTTGGACCCTCTGAAAGTTGACAACAATCTCCTTGGTCTTGTTGACATTCAGCAGGAGGTTGTTGTCTTTGCACCATCTGGCCAGCAGGTCTACTTCTTCTCTGTAGTGGGTCTCATCGCCCTTAGTGATGAGGCCCACCAGTGTTGTATCATCCGCAAACTTCACTAGATGGTTAGTGCTGTGGGTCGTTGTGCAGTCATGTGTCAGCAGCGTGAACAGCAGGGGGCTGAGAACACAACCTTGCGGAGCCCCCGTGCTCAGGGTCAGGGTGCTTGAGGTGTTATTCCCTACCCGTACTGCTTGTGGTCTCTGCATCAGGAAGTCCAGCAGCCAGTTGCAGAGGGAGGTGCTGGAACCTAGTTTGTCCAGTTTTCTGATGAGTTGTTGTGGTATTATGGTATTGAATGCTGAACTGAAGTCAATGAACAGCATTCTCACATATGAGTCTTTATTGTCCAAGTGGGTGAGGGCTGGATGGAGGGCAGAGCAGATTGCATCCTCCGTGGATCGCTTGGCTCGGTATGCGAACTGGTAGGGGTCCAGGGTGGGGGGTAGGGTGGCTTTGATGTGTGACAGGACTAGCCGTTCGAAGCACTTCATGATTATGGGCGTCAGTGCTACAGGACGGTAGTCATTGAAGCATGATGGTGATGATTTCTTCGGCACGGGTATGATGGTAGCAGCTTTGAAAAGTGATGGGATGACTGCTTGCTCCAGAGAGATGTTAAAGATGTCTGTGAAGACATCCCTCAGCTCTTCTGCACAATCCTTCAACACTCGGCCAGGTATGTTGTCTGGGCCAGCTGCTTTGCGTGGGTTGAGGGTGGCCAGTGTCCTCTTCACACTGGCAGAGGACAGATACAGGGGTTGATCATGGGGGGGAGGGGGAGTTTTCTGTGGATGAGTGTCATTTTGTGCTTCAAAACGGGCAAAGAAACTGTTCAGGTCGGTAGACTCATTGGCTTACTGTCACACTGCCTGCACTGGCCGCTTCCAAAGTTCTTTCACTCCATGCAGCAATTGGGGTTGTGAAAGACTGACTGAAAAACCTAGGCTATGCACCAGATACTGATTTTTAGGTAACTGCCGGATACCGGAACCACTGGTTAAAGGATTTATCTGGAGTTGGAACAAGTTTGCCTGATTTTTGCATGTTTGGGATGAAATACAGTCACTCTAGAGCAAAATCAAGGCAAAAGGATGCGTTTTGAGAAAGTTTGATAATATCACGTTAGCCTCGTTAGCCATATCAGCTATGCAATATGAAAGATGCGGGCATCGTTTTTCGGCGGTTACACACATTTCAAAAACACAACATTTTAAAGTCTTGCACAGCTCAAAACAACGTCACACTTACCTCGTAATATGTTGAGGGTATCCACACATAAACCAAAGTGTCAAAAGTCCTTCATGTATTCTTGAAAGGTCTGCAGAATGTGTTTTGTGAAGCTACTACCTTGAGAATATCTAAATTACGGTCAAGACAACTATTTGACACTAAAGCCCACCAAGTAGATTGCCGAGTGCGTCGCACCATCAGCTATGATTATTTCCATAGCGAGTAACCACAGCTGATGGTGCGACGCACTCGGCAATCTACTTGGTGGACTTTAGTGTCAAATAGTTGTCTTGACCGTAATTTAGATATTCTCAAGGTAGTAGCTTCACAAAACACATTCTGCAGACCTTTCAAGAATACATGAAGGACTTTGGACACTTTGGTTTATGTGTGGATACCCTCAACATATTACGAGGTAAGTGTGACGTTGTTTTGAGCTGTGCAAGACTTTAAAATGTTGTGTTTTTGAAATGTGTGTAACCGCCGAAAAACGATGCCCGCATCTTTCATATTGCATAGCTGATATGGCTAACGAGGCTAACGTGATATTATCAAACTTTCTCAAAACGCATCCTTTTGCCTTGATTTTGCTCTAGAGTGACTGTATTTCATCCCAAACATGCAAAAATCAGGCAAACTTGTTCCAACTCCGGATAAATCCTTTAAGATCCTGCCGGATCCGGATCCTGTGAAAAACCCTATTCTCCTGCCGGATCCGGAACCGGATCTTGGATCCTTTGCATCTATAATTAAAATACAATGCCGTTGTCAGTGACCACAAGGCCACAGGGAGGCAAGTGAGCAAGGGAGAACGGGAGTCCGCATATTAGAATCCATCCTGAGTGAGATGGGTTTTTTCCCCATGTGGGAATGTCCAATGTGTTATTGCCCCCAGGAGGATATTTGTGGAACTACAGCTACATTCTCTGCAGAACTTCACACAATCTTCACACAAACCTCAGGGGAGTGAATCTCATGCGTGAACATTGTTTTAAAATAAATAAATGTATAAAGCGTAGTTTCAAAGAGGACTAAAACCTAAAACAAAATCCTTTAAAAAAATTGTTTGGTGCAACCACTATGGATTATCGGATGTCTTGATGGACTTACAGGCCTATCTAATGAGGGGATATGGCTTGTTTTGAACAGAATACTGTGTGTGTGTGTGTGTGTGTGTGTGTGTGTGTGTGTGTGTGTGTGTGTGTGTGTGTGTGTGTGTGTGTGTGTGTGTGTGTGTGTGTGTGTGTGTGTGTGTGTGTGTGTGTGTGTGCGTGCGTGTGTGTGTGGAGAGAGAGGGAGGAGGGGGGGGAGAGAGAGAGCGAAAGTGAGAAAGAAAGAGAGAGATGGAGAGAGAGGGAGAGAAAGTGGTCAAGGAAGTCTGACGACGAGCACTGGAGTAGAAAACAACAGCTGCTTTGCTCCTGGCAAAAACATGCAATTACGCTTTTGCCAAGGAGGCGCAGAGACACTAAAGGAAAGAATGTCTTTTTGGGGAAGCGGGCAACAGATGTAGAATGTTGGTTTATGTGATACCCTTACTTCCACACACACACACACACACACACACACACACACACACACACACACACACACACACACACACACACACACACACACACACACACACACACACACACACACACACACACACACACACGCTTGCAGTTAAGTACACACACACACGTGCACACACACACACACACACACACACACACACACACACACACACACACACACACACACACACACACACACACACACACACACACATGTGTGCGCACATAAGTACACACACAAACACAAACACACACATAAAAGCACACATACACGTTTGCACATAGGCTAAGTACGCGCGCATACACACACACACACACACACACACACACACACACACACACACACATGCATGCCCGCCTGCATGCACGCTCACATTTACGTACACACACACACACACACACAGACGCGCGCGCACACACACACACACAGATCTCTCTCTCTCTCTCTCTCTCTCTCTCTCTCTCTCTCTCTCTCTCTCTCTCTCTCTCTCTCTCTCTCTCTCTCTCTCTCTCACTCTTTCTCCCCCCCTCTCTCTTTCACACACACACACACACACACACACACACACACACACACACACACACACACACACACACACACACACACACACACACACACACACACACACACACACACACACTACCTCCACCCGCCACCACCCACCTCACCTATCCCCATCACCACCTCCCCTCCCCAAATCCTCCACTTAACAGATTAACTCTGCTGTGGTCAGCAGGCGGGTGGTATATCTGGTGAGGTGTGAGACGAGGTGCACGCATATCCCAAAACAAGCAATCGCCTTGGGTGCAGGATATAAAAGAAAGGAAAGGAAAATAAAAGGAAAAATTATCCACGTATCACGAACGCTCCCTTGTCAGGATATAAAAGAATGCACATGAAAAAGGAAGAAATATCCGCACATCACAAAAGCTCCCTTAATGTGATTTAATAGGTGAAAAATTGGTTCAACGTTTCGACCCTTAAGGTTTTCGTCCCCTGACATTAGCGTTTAAATGTGGCATGGCATGTTCATACAGTATGTGCTGCAGTGGCTGAGATTTTTTTGTTTTTTTATAGGCTGAGGGCAACTTTTCTTAAAAAGGGCTTAGGCATTCAACACCCTTTTTTGCAAGTGCCTTAGGCATCAATGGGTTAAACATATTACAAGATAAGATCACATAAGGTTGGGCGCTAAGGTACCTGTACCATATATGGGCAGATTGGCCAATGGTTCCCGGGTTCGCATCCGGCCTGTCTCATTTCCCAACCCTTCCCTGTCTCTCTCTCCCCTCCTGTCATTTCTTCACTATCCTGACAAACAAAGGCATGGACAGTAAACTATGAACCGTACATACATAGAATATAATTTAAAATCACATCATGTGACAGCATTTTTTAAAATAAAAGTTCATACAGGTTGGAGCAGGCTTCAACCAACAAGAATTTCTTCTTTTGAGAGTGCTGACCAAAATATTGTAAAACTGAAAAATGAGAAAAGGTTGGACCATGCATAGATTGTTTATTATTAAAGAACCTATGAATGCTGCGACCTTTTCTCATTTTACAGCATTTTTTTTATGTCATGTTACTCTTCAGAAAGCTTTTTTAGTTCGCCCCTCAGGGGAATAGATTATACACACAAGTTTCTCTGTAGGTCTCCAAGTGTTAAGTGACTGTCTTTTTTTTTTCAAATGTATTTTTATGAGCTTTTTCGCTTTTATTTCAGACAGGAAAGTGAAGAGTGACAGAAAGCGAATGTGGAGAAAGAGATGGGGTTGGGATGGTCTGGATTCGAACCCTGGGTGCAACCCTTGGACATTCTAGCCCAAATGTGGGGGGGATTAGCATGCTGCGCCACAGTGCCCCCCTAAGTAGCTGTCTTAAGTGGAATGATTGACTTAGAGTTTATTTTGGAGCATCAGACCTGCATGGTGAAGAGTATGTGCATGTTTGGGACCTCCAGACTCTCTTGGCAAATGCTGTTTGATTGTTCTGCCCTTGGTTGGCACGCATCAGAGCGTGTAAGATGTTTTATTTAGCTGATTAAGTTTAATGTGCCCAAAGAGACGTATGGGGTGTCACTCAGAACCAGGCACTCTAGCTCTTTCTCTGAGTCTCGCCATTTTTATAGGAGTGGAGCTGTAATAGTGCCCTACAAAGGCAAAGTGCAGTAACTACATTTAGTCAAAATTGAGTTTAGACTGAAAATGGTCATTACACCTCCTTTATCTTGTGACAAAGCCGTATGATCCAAATGGGTTCGTTTAAGAGAAATTCCCATGTCAAATTTGCAGAAATATCCAACCTAATATTTTGAAGGCATTCTTCTCAGTTTCAATGTTGGGGTAGTTACTGGACTTGCCTTTGTAATACAGTATTGGGGCACTTGCCCCTGTGCCCAGGGCCTTCCTGATGAGGGCCACATTCACCATATTGGGGGCCCTATCAGTGTGGTACCAAGGGCCCCTCCCCCTGTGCAATTGTTCCAACACTGATGACTGTCTGTTTGTCTTTTCAGTACTTCCTCCTTATCTCTGCACATTAGACTATCTTTCTTCACCTCTTGTACGTTCCCTTGTCTTCCACCGATGTCTCACCAATGTCCTGTATTCATTAAAAAAAACCTTTATTATTTTTTAAGATAGGACAGAGAGACAGGAAGCAGGTTGGGAGAGAGAGATGGGGAAGAATCGGTAAATGACCCGGGTTGGAATCGAACCCGGGTCGCCAGCGCAGCCCAGTGCCTAGCCGCCGGAGCCATTGTCCTTTACTCCTGTCCCTGTGTTTCCTCCCTCCCTCTCGTCTCCGAGTCCTATCTCACGCCTTTCGTAAAGTCTTCACGAAAATAATATACTAATTTTCGTGGTGCATTCACGTTATTGCCCGCCTTTCGTAAAGTCTTCACGAAAACAACAGATTAATTTTCACGCTGCCTATTCACTTGAATTGCCCGACTGCTTCAAACGTCTGCAGGGGCGGGGAGGGGGTGCTGATAGAACACTGCTGATACACTCGGGACTCACTAATTCGACGCCCTTTCGGTACTTACGCCTTATGTCCCCTAAACCTAAACCTAAACCTAAACCTAACCCTAACCTTAACCCTACTTAACCCTAAACCTAACCCTAACCCTAACCCTAACCTTAACCCTAAACCTAACCCTAAATTGCTTGTTTGAAATGTTTGATGGCTACCGAAAGGGCATCAAACTAGTGGGTTGCTAGGCAACAGTCAGGCAATTCAAGTGAATAGGCAGCGTGAAAAGTAATCTATTATTTTCGTGAAGACTTTACGAAAGGCGGGCAATAACGTGAATGCACCACGAAAATTAATATATTATTTTCGTGAAGACTTCACGAAATGAGTGAGATACGGTTGGGTCTCCTCATCTGTCCCCCCCTGCCCCAGCCCCTTATGAAGCACTCTTGGCTGACTGGTTTCACATCAGATCACAGGCCACCAAGGACCATCCTCTCTCTCTGTCAGAGCACTGCTGTAAACAAATGTAATGCAATTCACAGCTAAATAATGATGATGATAATATGTGCATCCCTGATGATAATAATAATAATAATAATAATAATAATAATAATAATAATAATAATAGCAATAATAAAAATAATAATACTTCATACATTTTATATAGCACTTTTCATGACACTTAAAGTCGCTCACAGCTCACTCTAAAGTAGTGTTTCTTGACAGAAACATAATTTCAAATCTTTTTATGACCAGCGCATGAAAAGAAATTGACAATAAAACCGACTTGACTTGACTTGATGGTGGGAGGCTTATGATAAGGTGAGGGAGGGGATTTGATGGTGGGAGGCTTGTGATAAGGTGAGGGAGGGGATTTGATGGTGGGAGGCTTATGATAAGGTGAGGGAGGGGATTTGATGGTGGGAGGCTTATGATAAGGTGAGGGAGGGGATTTGATGGTGGGAGGCTTATGATAAGGTGAGGGAGGGGATTTGATGGTGGGAGGCTTATGATAAGGTGAGGGAGGGGATTTGATGGTGGGAGGCTTATGATAAGGTGAGGGAGGGGATTTGATGGTGGGAGGCTTATGATAAGGTGAGGGAGGGGATTTGATGGTGGGAGGCTTGTGATAAGGTGAGGGAGGGGATTTGATGGTGGGAGGCTTATGATAAGGTGAGGGAGGGGATTTGATGGTGGGAGGCTTATGATAAGGTGAGGGAGGGGATTTGATGGTGGGAGGCTTATGATAAGGTGAGGGAGGGGATTTGACGGTGGGAGGCTTATGATAAGGTGAGGGAGGGGATTTGACGGTGGGAGGCTTATGATAAGGTGAGGGAGGGGATTTGACGGTGGGAGGCTTGTGATAAGGTGAGGGAGGGGATTTGACGGTGGGAGGCTTGTGATAAGGTGAGGGAGGGGATTTGACGGTGGGAGGCTTATGATAAGGTGAGGGAGGGGATTTGACGGTGGGAGGCTTATGATAAGGTGAGGGAGGGGATTTGATGGTGGGAGGCTTATGATAAGGTGAGGGAGGGGATTTGACGGTGGGAGGCTTATGATAAGGTGAGGGAGGGGATTTGACGGTGGGAGGCTTATGATAAGGTGAGGGAGGGGATTTGATGGTGGGAGGCTTGTGATAAGGTGAGGGAGGGGATTTGATGGTGGGAGGCTTGTGATAAGGTGAGGGAGGGGATTTGTTCAAAAACGGTAGAGAACCACTGGCCTAAAGTAACCCAGGAAATTCATTTTGAAACGACTCACATTTGTGTGCTGAGGTACTATTGTGTCAATTGTTTCAGCTTTTCTTCAAACTATACACACAACACACAGAAAAAAACAACTTAATGTTGTGTAACTGTTTTTAATTAGTAGTAGCAACGCATATTTTACACTATCAAAAGTAACATCTTTATTACAGTACAGGGCAATACATCAATTACAAAAATAAGTCATCCGCCAGGGTAGATACCACAACAAGAAGTGTACTCTTATCAGAGCACGGGCACATTTTTTATGTCTTGTCCCAAGCTGCCACCTGCTGGCAAGAAAACAGACCTGCACGATTGAAGTATACTTGTATGGAGGCCTATATCCATTTTTGAACATTTTGGGAAATTTACATTTTTGTATTAGACATTGCATTGCAGAATGTATTATAGATAGGCCTATATGTAATAAGTAGTTGTCAAAATATTTGAATAGCAAGGCTTCACACATGAGATGGCAGGCCGTCTGAAGAGTCATTTCCAACAATAAAATGCAAAAAGCAAAAGCAAAAGCAATGCAAAGCAAAAAGCAAAAAAATAAAAAATAAAAAGCAAGTTACGTCATTTGGAGACAGAACTCCTCTGTGTGCGTGTGTGTGTGTGTGTGTGTGTGTGTGTGTGTGTGTGTGTGTGTGTGTGTGTGTGTGTGTGTGTGTGTGTGTGTGTGTGTGTGTGTGTGTGTGTGTGTGTGTGTGTGTGTGTCTTTTCAACAAGAATCATTGCAACAAAAAGCTTAACTAGCATGTAAAAAATGTGTGGTAGTGCCATCCATGCAAGGATTCAATACATGCCAAAAACCAAGCTGATGCAGTACCATATAGGCACCACTTGCGCAATTTTAAAGTGCATGTTACATTGCATTACACTTAGCTGATGCTTTCATTTATTCAAAGTGATTTCTGTAGGGAGAGGTCAGGGGGATTTGAACCTGCAAACCCTAGATTGAAAGACCAACTCTCTAACCACTTCGCCACGGCTGTCCCATGTGCATGTGTATGACGCATGTGTGTAATTGCTATCGGAGTATAACCATATAGGCCCCACTTGCGTCATTTTAAAGTGCATGTGTACGACGAACACTGGCATGCGCAATGCTGTGATTGCTATCAGAGGGTGAGCTTCCAGGATGGCTGTCATGCTTCAAGCAACAGGCAAGGCGATACACTGCCGTCCTCACACTGGGTCTGAGGAGGAAAAATGCCGGATTGAGCACACAGTAAGAACGAGCAAGTAGGTAACTGGTGTAATAGGCAATCTCATAGTTTACATCATCGCAGCCTGACTCGTCGACAATCTTTTCATAGTACACCATAGCATTGTAGGGGACAAAGCAGATAATAAAAGCAGCGATGTGACAGAACAAACGCACCACTGTTCTTCGCCTGCCTCTCATGTGTGATACAGACAAGACCGTTCTCAGAATACAAGCGTAGCAAAACACGGTTACAACTAGAGGAATCAGAAACAGAAACACAACTTGCATTAAGAGGCTAAACTCATATATTGATTGCTTGACAGGATCCATACAGTAATGCAAGCCATTTTTATATTGAACAGTCTTATAAATTACATTTCTGATGCTTGCTGCGATGCTGATAAGCCAGGTGGCAACACAGACCACTCGAGCACACTGAAGCCTGCGTCCAGGTTGGGTCAGGGGCCGTCCCTTCAGAACCACAGTGCAGAAGCGGTCCAATGTCATGGCCGTCAGCAGTAGCAGACTGCCGTACTGGCCCGTTGAGAAAGTGCCACTGAAGATCTTGCAGGCTGCCTCTCCAAACACCCAGGGTGCATCCCAATATGTGACCTTGCCTCCTCCACTTGTGCTTGTCTCCTCGTCCCGCCTCCTGGCCCCTCCTCCGTGGAGAAAACGATAAAGTTTCCCAGCTGTCAGCCTCGCCACAACAACTTTTGAGGGACTGTTTTTCATTCACCATCCCAATTGCAAATGAGAAAAAGACTTTACAATTGAGCTTTTGCAAGATATTGAAATATAATGCTGTTGTCAGTGATGTCATCATGACGAGAAGCAAGTGGAGGAGGCAAGTGGAGGAGGCAAGGTTGCATATTAAAACGCACTCCCAGTCGTAGTACAGGAAATAGAAAGACCAGAACGGCAGGTTGAGGGTCAACAGGAGGTCGAAGGAGGCCAGGCAGAGGAAGAAGAGGTTGGAGACTTTCCGAGTGTCTTCGAAGTGGAACACGATGTACATCAGCACACCATTTCCCAGCACACTGAAGACAGAGATCACAAGGAGACACCCTCCCACCATGTGGGTTATGGGTTTACAAGCCTCCATCGAATTATTTTGATGATTTCCCGTGGAATGATTGAAATTGGAGTACATTTTGCTGTGCAATGAGATGGAGGAAACACACAGGCATTAGATACATATACTCATTATACCCATTATATTATTACATTACATTACTGTCGTGTCATAATAAAGGCTTAACGGTGCACCGTGTAATATTTTAGTTGTTCATTTAATAGGGACATATTACATTACATTGCATTTGGCAGACGCTGTATAACCAAAGCGACTTTCAAAAGAGGGCATAATCATAGCCAACACCCAGTTGGTCCTTTACACTACATCAATCATGCTCAATTCAGTTCAGTTTACTTTATTGATCCCGTAGGCAAATTGGTTTTGCAGTTTTGATGCTGGATGTTGTGTTGAGCAACATTGACTTTTGGCGCCTGGAGCTGCATGGCGCAGCATTCGGGCTCATGACATTTGAGACATTTTCATAAAAAATGTTGGTATGTTAGAGTTGAATGAACACATTCTAATGCAAGATGTCCCTGCCTCTGATGCACACAAAACATGAGATAAGTTGCTTTAAATGCTGAGATATTTATATTTTTATAGGCTGAGTAGGCTACAACTTTTCCCAAAAAGGCCATACGCATTCAGCAGGCATTTTTTGCAGGTGCTTTAGGCATCAATGGGTTAAGAGAAAGATGGGTGTCCTTACATATAAGCTACATGACACATGACACATATAAACAGGGAATTTAAAAACACATATAGGGTACACAAGACTAAATAATACAAGGACAGTGTTGCTAACATATGGCATACAAGTGAAAGTGAAAGCCCATTGGGAAACTCCAACTCCCATTGTCATTGTGACACAGCACTCCACAGCACACAAGTGCACACTGCACACAACGAAATTGCATTTATGCCTCACCCGTGCAAGGGGGCAGCCCTCAGTGGCGGCCCATGGGGAGCAGTGCGGTGGGACGGTACCATGCTCAGGGTACCTCAGTCATGGAGGAGGATGGGGGAGAGCACTGGTTGATTACTCCCCCCACCAACCTGGCGGGTCGGGAGTCGAACCGGCAACCTCTGGGATGCAAGTCTGACGCCCAACCGCTCACCCATGACTGCCCTTACAACATATACAGACAAGAAGTGGAACTGCAGTTGAGTGACTATGATGCTTCATGCAGCTATTGTAGAATGGCAGAAGTGACATTACATTCTTGATGCAAAAGCATTGTTACAAATAAGTAAGGGTTAACGTTCGGCGAGAAGGTCGCTACCGTGGAATAGCAGCACGACAGAGAGAATCTTAAGACCCCGACGCGGAGCGGAGGGGTCTTGTTCTCTCTGAAGTGCTGCTATTCCACAAAGCGACCGACTCGCCGAAAGTTAACCCGCTTATTATATGGATATACTTAAATGACTCACACATGGCGGGGACATTTCTTTAGGCCTATTTAATGTTAAGATTGTTGCTGCGCAAAACAAAACAGTGCCGTTGTGGAACACCGCTAGGCAACAGCTAGGTAGCCAGGACAACAGGTGTTGTCTATCACAGCAGCTGATTAGAGACTTGTTGAAAAGTCGCTTTAGCAGTGAAAAGTCTTGTTTCCATTGGCAGCGGTCTGTTATAGACCAACCCGTCCGTTATCGAAAAATAACAGACGTGCGAACGTTGGGGAGCCCCGTTGAAATGAATGGAGCATTCGACCGATGACGTCACAACCATATAATAAAACAAAATAAAAACCTGCATGTACATTGTGCAATTGGAAGGGTAAACATAGCAATCCACAGGAAAGTGACCCAGGTATGATTTTAGTTTATCTCACATCTTGTTTAGCAGAGAAATTGCAGATGAGACCAAATTAATGGTCAAAAATCCTTGACGAATATGGCACTTACCAGGTTCTTGTTTAGTCGAGTAAGTATGAGCTCACAGAGCCTCACTGCGTTTAACTGTGAAAACGCTGTGAAACATCTTAAGAACTTGCTGCCTTGAAAAAGACTTTGGCAAAAGATGATGATACCATCAAATTGCATGTTGCAATAAGGAAGCTGCCTGCGCAGTTTCATGTTATGTATTTGCACCTGCATGCATGCATTGACTGGACTAGCCTACTAACAATATGGCTGCACCAGCTTAATTGATTCTTAATTACTTCTTCTTATAAACATATTGGTTTAAATGGAAGATTACTGTAAGACAAATGAGGTCTGTGTAAACAGTCAAGTCCATTTTTCTGGTCAGGTTGAGCAGAGTTTTCACACAGCCAGCTAGAGAATAGGATGTAAGGGTGGATGTGACTAAGCACCTTTCAAGAAGTTTGGTGTAAAGGCAAAACAAGTTATTTCAATGTTTATTTGTTGTGAGGTGATGAAAATATGGTTTCTTCTGATTAATTACCACCGCCAAAGAGGCTATGTTTTCGGTCGCGCTGGTTTTTCTGTTTGTCTGTCTGTCTGTCAGCAGGATAACTAAATAAGTTGTGTAGCCTAGATTTTGATAAATTTTTGTGGAATTGTAAGAAATGACAAAAAAAGTTATTACATTTTGGTGGTGAGCCGGATCATGATCCGCATCCAGGAATTTGTTTTTAAAAAGATTCTTCACCATTGTGGTATAGGAAGAATTTTGACATTACAGTTTCTAACTCCACAAAAAACAAGGCAGAAATACTTGAAAAAATAGGGTGTAACATAGTCAAATGTTCTATCAAACAGCGTCCTTGGAGGAGGTCTGCACTCTCTGAGGGCATTTCTTAGTATTTTGTTTTTGTTTTTTAAGCAACTTTCAATTTGATAACACTATGTATGGATGCACTACGGGGCCGTTTGTGATGCTAGACTGTGCTGTGGAGGGCCCTGGTGTCTTTCATTTCAACACTAGAGGGCAGTATTCGCCAAAAAAAAGGCCACTGCAAGAAGGGCGGCAGCTGGTGTCAGTTCACACCCAGATACACATACAGGTTACTTACATGGCTGCAGTATGTGTTCTAATGCACAGTGCAGATGATGCACAGACAAAGAAAATCTGCTTGACTAAGCAAGGAAAATGTGCATACATGTAGGCCTATGAATAACATTTACATTATACTTAATCTGACTCTTTTATCCAAAGTGAATTACAGCTATTTCAAAGACAGGATATTGGTTACAGTCCCTGGACGAGGATGGGGTTAGGTGCCTTGGTCAAGGGCATCTCAGCCATGGAGTGAGGTAGTGAGTGGAAGGGTGGGATGTGAACCTAAAACCCTCTGATCTAAAGTCTGTCTCCTTAACCACTACTAGACCAATGCTGTCCTGTCTGTCTGTAGTCAGTTGTGATTTTTATTACCTCCGCCAAGGAGGTTATGTGATCGCCTGAGTTTGTCTGTGTTTGTTAGTTCGCTGCTATTCCACTGCCTGCCACAAGGTGCACACGGTGAGCACTGAGCAGAGGCGTGCCTTCGCCTTTCTCAGTTTCTCCTTACCCGCCAGCTCCAACACCGAGTGCATTTCACCTAAAAAGTTGTTCATCTGTAGGCAGCCTTCATCCGCAGGCAGTAATCAGTCCTGTCAAGTGAATTACCACCACTACCAAAAATGTTCAATTTGTGATGTGTGGCCTAGGCTATGTTATCATTGCTGTTGCGAGAAGGACAGTGACCACCCCCGCAGATCGTTTAGGTTCACAATGCTGTCGAATTAATTGGGCTACTGTTGCCAAAATAATGTATGACTGTAGGCCTAGGTCTACGTTCACAATGCTGGTACAATTCATTACATCCCCTTCGCTACATTTAAAGACTAGAATGGGCACTCGGTAGAGCGCAAACCTTCGCCTACGCCACTTATTATATACTTTCAAAGTGTGGGGCATAACATTCTCCAAATTTTGGTGTTAGTTTCATTTAAATCGGACCGGAATATCGTAATATTACATTTTTGGCCCAGTCTTGACCTCTTATTCAATTCAGCATGCACACGTTCTTCTGGCATATAGTGCTTGGCAAAGAAAAATGTTTTTGACCTTTTCGTGACCTTGACCTTGACCTTTGACCCAATCACTCCCAAAAAGTAATCGGTTGTTCCTTGGGTCATGACCAATCATCCCACTAAATGTCATAAAAATCGGCTCAATTTACGTTTTGACCTTTTTGTGACCTTGACCTTGACCTTTGACCCAATCACTCCCAAAAAGTAATCGATTGTTCCTTGGGTCATGACCAATCATCCCACTAAATTTCATAAAAATCGGCTCAATTTACGTTTTTGACCTTTTCGTGACCTTGACCTTGACCTTGACCTTTGACCCAATCACTCCCAAAAAGTAATCGATTGTTCCTTGGGTCATGACCAATCACCCCACTAAATGTCATAAAAATCGGCTCAGTTCTGACTGAGTTATACGAAGTACAAACAAACATTTTGACCTTGACCTTTGACCTTTGACCCAATCACTCCCAAAAACTAATCGATTCTTCCTTGGGTCATGACCAATCATCCCACAAAATTTCATAAAAATCGGCTCAGTTTTGACTGAGTTAGACGAAGTACAAACAAACAAACAAACAAACAAACAAACAAACAAACAGACATATTCACAAATAAATACACGGCGGGCAAAACATAACCTTCTGGCGAAGGTAATAACCCCAAGTTGTTTGCGAGATGGACAGGGATCAGAAAGCCCGACAGCATGCATAATGACCGAGCACCGGCAAATATTTCACACGGGTGTGCCTGCGCCATAACAAACAATGTAAAATTAATTAGGCCTACCGCTGCCTAAAATATGTGTGAAGTTGAGGTGAATTGTTGCGAGATAGACAGTGACCACCACAGATCATTTTGGTTGACAATGTCAAATTAATTGGGTACCATCGCCAAAAATATACAATTTGTAGCTGTAGCAAACACCCCCTTCACTAAATTTAAAAATAACCCCAGTTGTGACTGCGAGACGACAAAGCCCGACAGCAATACCCGTGGATTGATAAACAACGGTGAATAGTGATTTTCCATGAGGAATTCGGGGAAGGAAATGCCACTTCAGCCGACAACGCCAAGACCAACCAGTGGCCCATGAGAATGATGCATACCATCGTAGGCAAAAAAGGCTTAACCCTTCTGTGGTTGTTTCAGTTTTGTTGGTCAAAATCATTACATTCCCATTACTAATTAGGCTACAGTTCTATCAGTGCGTGATCACAAGCTTTCAAAGCAGGGAGATTTTGCAAATGACTGAACTGGCATGAATGTGTCATTTTCAAAGTCTGACACAGGAATATAGTCGTTCATATTGGCAAAGTGATTATTTTTGTCCATCATCTAATTATGCCAAGCCTTGGCGGAGGTATGTGCTCTCAGAGCACTTTTCTAGTTTACACTGAAAATATGGTGATTGTGCTTTTGGCCGGTGCACACATGAAGTGAATTCTGGTCATCAATCACGTGCACGTCTTTAAATTCTATGACATGTTGTATTTATCAGCATCAGTGAAGACAGGGTGTGACTCCAGTATATTTTAATATGTTTTGAGTGAGTTTCTCCACAAACTACAATCAGGTTAATGTTATTATGCAACCATGTTTTTATGTAGATTACTGTAAAATAGGTGTTGTTGCTTTCTACTTTTTATGATGAAATCCAAGCATGAATGGACAATTACTTACCAAATTTTGATAGATTTCTACACATACTGTTCTCAAATACGAAGCAACAACAACAACAAAACACAATGCAAGGTTGTGCAATTACAGACGTACAAAGTGATGCCACCAGAATGTGTTTGAATCACTGCCTCTGCCTCCATTGTGAAAGTCTATGAAAAATAAAGGCGTTTTGGACCATGGTCGCTCGAGACCCTTCTCATCTTCTCATCATTCATTTCTCATCTTTTATCAATTGTTTTTTTGGAGTCGTTGTATACTCGGGTGAACTTTGAATTATGCATGGTTTGATTTATAGCCTACTAAATGCAGTTTGCAAAGTCAAAGTCAAAGTGTACTTTATTGTCAAAAATGTAGCACGCAAAGCATATTGCAAAGAAGATTGAAGTTGCATTTGACCAGACTCCAATGTGCAGTAAAAATGAAACATGGGCGTACCGATCATGTCGACATTAGCAATACACACACACACACACACACACACACACACACACACACACACACACACACACACACACACACACACACACACACACACACACACACACACACACACACACACACACAGAAAATTCACATAAGTGTAATAGACAAGTACTAAACATAAGATATTCAGAGTTAGACTAGTTGTTAGCTTCTACTATGTACTGAGTAGAATAAACAAAAGATTTAATTCAAAAGTACAATTAAAGCACAGTACTCATCATCAGGACCTGCAACATAACGACATGGCAAGATCTTCATTAAGACAAGGTCTGAGCTCACAAATAGCCTATAGGCCTGGCATTGCACTGTAGCCTCTTGGTGCAGATTGGGTTGGTGGGCCTATTCACTATTTGCTGAAAGCACTCAACCAAATCATTACGGCATTGCTATGACATTACCGATAGCCTTGAGTAACAGCTTAAGACATAGCCATTACAATTTTGGTGGCTCTGCGTTAAGGGGTTAAGGGTCAGATTGAATTATGTCTATGAACATTGGTATGGGCAGTGTTGTCATTACTATTGGAGTTTGCGGTTCTAAGATGGCTGGCAGGCTTCAAGCAACATACATGTTGATAAACTGCTGTCCTCACACTGGGTCTACGGAGGAAAAATACCGGATTGACAACACAGTAAGAATGAGCAAGGAGGTAACTGGTGATGTACACCATGTCATAATTAACTTCATAGCCCGACATGTCAACAAACCTTTCGTAGCACACTAGAACATTGTAGGGCACAAAACAGACAATAAAAGCAAGAATGTGGCAAAACAGGAGCACCAACTGTCTTCGCCTGCCTCTCATGTGTGGCACAGACAAGACCGTCCTCAGAATACAGCCGTAGCAAAACACGATGATGACAAGAGGAATCAGGAACAGAAACACAACTTCCATGTAGTAGTGAAGCTTTTCCTCTAGTTCTCCAGAAGGTTCATATGAACAGTAATACTTGTCATAATCATCACTAAGTCCAGTCTCATAAAGAACTAAATATCTGATGCCTGCTGCGATCAGTGTTAATTTCGTCAACCATGACTATGACTAAAATATTTCGTCAAAGCCCTTTTTTGATTTTCGTCATTTAGACTAAGACTAAGACTAAATTGAGAAGGCAATGACTAAAATATGACTAAGACTGAAATTGATTTTCGTCATTGTGACTAAGACTAAATTTTAAAAAGCTGACTAAATTGACATTGGTGTCAAATAAAATAGAGAAAAAGAGAGCCAGTATGTGAAGAAGGCTCATTCTGCACAGTGTGGTATATGTTGAAAAGAGAAGCAGTGTGCGGAGAAGGTATATTCTGTACAGTCAATGATATATGTTAAAAAGAAAAGCAGCGTGTGGAGAAGTTCTATTATGAACAGTGTTGACTAAAATGACTAAGACTACAATTGATTTTTGTCAGTTAGACAAAGACTAAGACTAAATTGGGAAGGCAATGACTAAAATATGACAAAGACTAAAATTGATTTTCGTCTTTGTGACTAAGACTACGACTAAATCTAAAAAAGCTGACAAAATTAACACTGGCTGCGATGCTGATGAGCCAGGTGGCAACACAGACCACTCGAGCACACTGAAGCCTGCGTCCAGGTTGGGTCAGGGGTCGTCCCTTCAGAACCACGGTGCAGAAGCGGTCCAATGTCATTGCCGTCAGCAGTAACAGACTACCATACTGGCCAGTGTAGAAAGCCCCGTAGAAGATCTTGCAGGCTGCCTCTCCAAACACCCAGTGGTGCAGGAAATAGATAGCCAAGAATGGCAGAGCGAGGGTGAACAGGAGATTGAACGAGGCGAGGCAGATGAAGAAAAGATTTGAGACTTTCCGAGTGTCTTCAAAGCGGAAAACGATGTACATCAGCAGACCATTAGCCAGCACACTGAAGGAAAAGATCACGAGGAGACCTGCTCCCGCTACATTGTTCATGAGGAATAAGGAGTCATGACAGTTGTCATATTCGTAATATGTATAGTTGTCATCTTTATCAGTTGACTTGTATATACTGGTGATGTTCATTTTGCTGTGAAAAGAGATAAAGTATCATCACTCATTCTTAGGGATGTTAACCGGTAACCGGTTAACCGATAATCGACCGGATCAACTTTAACCGGTTAAAATTTTCTGTCACCGGTTAACCGGTTGTAATAATAATCAATTATAATTTCCTCCCAAAAAGCCCCCAAAAACGATAATGTTGAGGTTTTGGTACGATAATTCAACATTTACCATCTGCCAACGCTGTCTTTACATGGCAGGTCCTGTCTGCGCAGGGAAAAAAAGGCTTATGTGAAAAATAATAATAAAAAAAAAACAGTGCTCTGCATATCAGGCACGCGAATGTTGTATTATTTAAGATTACCGGTTAACCGGTTAACCACCGGTTAATGAGTCTCAGTAACTGGTTAAGAGTTTTTTCAATTTTCGCCATCACTCATTCTTATCAAGAGACACAACAGATGAGACCAAATTCACTTCAAAATCCATGATGAACTACAGGTAGAAATGGAACTTACCAAGGGACGTTCTTGTACAGTCAAGTAAGGATGACCACAGAGAGCTTCACTGGTGAGCGTTTACCAAAATGTGGAACAACTTAAGAACTTGCTGCCTTTACAAAGGCTTTCGCGATATTACTGTAAAGATGATACCATCAAATTGCATGTTGCAATAGGAAACTGTGGTTGTGCAGTTGCACGTCATGCATGGTGTAGGCTAATGGAAATTTTATATAATTTCCTCTATCATGTTGATTCTTCCACCTTATCTTCAGGTGAGGACAACAACCTGTGATATCTGACAGGGAACTGCCAACCTTCTTTACTCTTTCTGCATTTCCATATGTAAATTCATATTAAAAAAGTAAAAACAACTGTGATACTAAAGAGTTATAGCTCCATGATACCATGAACAACAGTGTGGCCCCATGTTAGCCTTACTTTATATTTTATTTTATATTTTATTTTATTTATTTTACCATTCCAAGTGTATTTGATTGAAATACATTCTCTGAATACAAAGATTGAAGATTACTGTAAGACGAATGAGGTCTATGAACTGTATCAGTTTCTCTCTCTCTCTCTCTCTCTCTCTCTCTCTCTCTCTCTCTCTCTCTCTCTCTCTCTCTCTCTCTCTCTCTCTCTCTCTCTCACACACACACACACACACACACACCCTTTGGCCTGTATCAGTTGCGTTTACAGGCCAGTTTGAGAGCACAGCCTTCACACAGGAAGCGAATAAGATAAGAGGGTGGATGTGACTAAGCACATAGCTTTCTGGAAATTTGGTGTAAAGACATCATCATCAATCATGTTTTTTTCCTGGTTTGTTTTGTGATAATAAATATTAAGCTATTTAAAATGAATTTTCTTCTCATTCATTATTTGTGATATCAAAAGGAACTTTTCTAAATTTGTATTTTAGTCCAAGTTTATTTAATTCTCAAAAGTGGTAGTAAAGACGATTGAAATTGCTTTCGACTTGACCTGCTCTGGCCTAACTAGATTCAACAGCAACATACCATTGTAACTTACTACAATAACCACTACTGTACTTATCTAATAATAACATTTACATACCTATTACATTACACACATTACATTGCATTTCATTTACATTACAGTACTTCATCATGTCTGCAATGTAATTTAACATAGCACAAGTAAATGCAGCCTATTGTTCATCTGTGGGTCTACATCAGTGGTTCTTAACCTTTTTTCCTTAACGCACCCCCTTACCTGTGCCCAAGACAAGCTGCGCACCCCAACCCAAACTTCTACATGTATCTACGCACTAAAAAAGGATTTAAATGATTAGCTACAATGATTTTTGCTTGAGACATTAATCAATACCTTAATAACTTTTCATGGGGACCAGAACATGCTTTGATTTGGTTTTGATTGGGCCTAATTATAATGTTCACTAACAAATTTTGGTCACAACCTCAACACATAAAAAATTCTGTGCACGACCTGGAATCTCTGGTGCACCCCCAGGGGGTGCCCGCACCCCAGGTTAAGAACCACTGGTCTACATAATCCCCTAACCGCTTCACTAGGCAGTGCTCCAGACGGTGCTTTTTAAACAACTGGCAATTTTAATATAGCCTACACTCTAAGAAAATTTCCCTGCAAAATAACGGCAGTTACTGGCAATTATATTTACCTGTAATTCTACTGTTATTTCACACCAAAATCAAATACAGCTCATTGCTGTTTAATGTATCACAGTATATAACATTTTTTCAGCAGCAATTGAACTGTTAAATAACAGTACTCTACAGAAAAATAATAGTACATTTCAGTTAACAAGTTGAATTGTACTGTGTGATGACAGGCAAATACTGGGTCATAGTTGTATTCATGAATATGGCCATGGCAACTTCCCACCCCACCCATCATTCTCCATAACTGTGGTACCCTGGCCATGTTACCACCCCACCCTCCCATCGTTCACCATGACTGGTGTGCCTTGAGCATGATACTATGGCGCAATGCTGTATTGAGAAAATGGCTTGCGGTGGTCCTTTGAAAGTGTGGGCATGAATAAAATTTCAGAGTATGCAGTGCTATGTTACAATGATAGTGTGCAAGGTGGGCTTTTTACTGTATCTCTTGATGAGCCAATGATGAATATAGCATTGGTCAGTCTCTAAAAAATTATTTTGCACCAAGTAGCACAGCAAACAAGCAGCACTACAAGCTAGCTCTCAAAGCAATGCCTAATTTGCAGCAGGCACATTATATGCAACAATGCCACAAATGATGCCACATACAGCAAGCTTTCACAAAGAGGAAAATGTGCAAGCATGTAAGCAAGCTTGTAAGCAAGCTTGTAGGCAAACAAGTGCTATGCTGTGCCATGCAGGCCAGCCAGCAGGCAGGCAAGCAACTGAAGTGTTGATAGTCCAGATTTATATACAGGTGCAAGAGTACCATGTGACCAGAGTCATCAGGCCCTTGGCAGGTGACGCCCGTAATTGAATAATGGCATAACAGCCCTACTCAGGTGAGGCCAGGCACTGATTAGCAGATTGGTTTAGATGGGGCTTCTTGTTGCAAGAGTGTTACAAGTTCTTAAAATGTTTCAGCCATTCACACTTTCATCACTATCAAAATGCATGTGCTACTCACACTTTGCTGCATCAAGCACTTTTTAAGTATTGTAGTTTCCTTAGAAATTGTTATAGTATCAGATAATCTTTAACCAGTCAGAACGACTTCAGTTCTTCACCGGCGAGCCATATCATTTTGAATTTTTTTTTTTTTTTTTGGAAAAAATGACATTTAGCCATTTAGACATTCAGCCATCTTGAATTTGAAGGTCAAAAATTGGTCAAATCAATCAATCTACATCATTTGTGAATTTCTTGACCCAAATAATCTCAGAAACCATGTATTATGCAGCACTGCGGGCAAAACCATTAAAAAGTAAATTTTCAGCTTGGCTGGCCGCAGCTGTTTTGGATATAGGGCTCTACAAAAACGTCCCTACATTTTTGTGAGGGGCATCCCGGCTCATTTTTTCATTTAACCTTCATAGATGACAAATTCAGTGAGAAACAAACCTTTCCTCTCCACGGTCACGGAACTTCTATAAATGACCCAACTAACAGGACACCGGGGGGCCATGGCTACGGCAGGTGATTACAATAGTTTATGCTGCATTATGTGATATTCAGGCTTTCTTGGCTAGGGCTCACTTGTAAAGAGGCAGTTGCCTCAATGTGACTACCCTAGTAAAAAAAGGAGAAAAAAAAAAAAAAGAAAAAAAAAAAAAATTGTATATGAGACGAGAGGGAGTGTGGTTGGTAATAGGTGTGTTGCCTCGGATGTTGCCTGAGTAGCCCCAAGTATTTGGCTAGTGTAGCTAGTTGCTCATGCTTTGTGGTTAGCTTAGAACTAGCCCTTGAATGTGAGGTGATTGTATAGGTAGGTACTTTAGGTGTAATGCATGTGTACTGTCTATGTCTAATTGTCTATGTCCACACCTAAAGTCTATGTCTGCATGGGAAAGTAAGAAACGTAATTTCAATTCTTTGTATGACCAGTGCATGTAAAGAAATTGACAGTAAAACCGACTTGACTTGACTTGACTCGATGTGAGCTTCGCTGAGTTCAACTATGTCTTTGGGAATGCATTAACTGTCATTCAAGGTACCGTATGCTTTAGGCATCTACGGCAGGGATGGACTGGGACAGAAAAATGGCCCAGGCATTATTGGCATAGGCCGGCCCCTAACACATCCACAGAGCATTTTCATACAACAGTACACAGTATCTTGACTGGCTGAATCTAGAATCTACATTGATGATGGAGCAATGGGCTTCCCCCTCTACACTTATGGGTCGATCCCCAGGAATTCAACAACATCAACATCAGTATCGGTTCCTGAGGACTGTCAGCCCACCGGGAAAATGCCCTGCATGCCAGATTACCAGTCCAGCCCTGATTTACGGTATATAGCGCTACACACTACAGGGTTTCCCCTGGCATTTAAAGAAGGCTACCTTGGCTAGGTCTCCTGTAAACACAAAGATGTTGTCCTAAAGTTGTGTTGCACAAAACCGTGTAATTGACATGTTTTGTAATATATATATATATATATATATATATATATATATAAAAATTGACAGTATATATTTTATTTTTTTGTCAAAGAAAAAAAAGAGTCAGGTAGATAAAGTTATACTATGCATGTTCCTGCACTTCCAATACATGACACCATATGGTTGATGCTGGTTTAAGATTGGCCTGAAAAGCCAGACAATCATTTTTTCTAAAAAAAAAAAAAAAAAAAAAAAGAAGGTGTATAGGGTAAACTGAGACACATGGTGTGGGGTAAAGTGAGACACTTAACATCATTTTAAAATATATGTAAACAAGGTCTTAAAACACATGGGGTGGGGGCACAGCAACCTGTAGCCTATCCCAGGCCATTCTAATCTGGCCCTGGTTGATTGTAGGAAAGCTATGAAGTCCAGTAATTACACCAGGAAGACAACCTGGACTAAAAAAAACCCTCATAGGCATGTAGCCACTGAAGTCACAGATGGAAAAAAGTGTCTTATCATCAGCCCCTGCGATATTGGATTTGGAATGTGTGCTTATTAATCTAGCTGTTAGCTTGAAATATAGAGTAATACAAAGTCAGAAAGTCTGGAGCTCGCACTCAAAAAGGACTTAAGAAGAGATGCCCAAATAAAGTGGGTTTGTAATGATCTCACATATGCCGTGCTATATTTACAAAAGTGCAAACGTTTCGGGTGATCCCATCCTCAGTGCAAAAAAAAACAGAACAAACATTAAGGGCGTTCATGATGGCATTTTTTCAACCAGGTTGAAAATTTGCTAGGCAGCGAGCATGCTCACTGTGTCCGCGTGAAGCATCCTGGTTAGAATTGCCGTTCACGACGCAGTTGAAGGGAGTGACCTCTGCGCGGCAGTCGTGTCACATGGCGTTGAACCATCGCGGGAACAATAGTTTTGTCAAGCAGCCACGCAGTACCACAAGAGCTACTGCTGGGCAGAAGACCTCCTCCATGATGTGAGGAATCTGCCGTGATTGGTGTTCATAGCTCATGTGATTCATGTGTGTGTAGTTGAACGTGCTTCATTTTCTACATGCTGAAATGCATTTCATGCTCAAATGCAGCATACTCAGATTGGTATCATGTATGGTCGCACAACCCACTTACAACAGTAAAAAAGAGAAACAAACCACCCTGTCGTCGTCAGATGCTCCATCTTCGCCACGTTAGGAGTGTATGCCGTTGTTTACAAAACCAGTTCTATTCCGCAGGCTGCCTGCTCGACGGTTAGAGTAGTGGTTGCGCGCCTGACTTCCATTCGTGATGTCCACGGTTTGAAACTGCTTCGAAACACAGGAAGTCTTTAGCTGCTGATGGTTAATGTGGAAACAGACCTGTTGAGAGTGACTTATGTTGTCTTTTATGTATGAAAGTGCACGAAACAGAGTGGCCTTTGTGGTTGGCGCGCCATGGTAAAGCTACATATTGAACACCTGGGTTCAATCCTCGCAGGATGGGTTGGCGCTGTTATGTCATTTTAAAACTGTCCTATCTGAATGACGACTTTGGTCCCAAAACACAAAATGAATAGCCTAAAGTGAGTACTAATTAACTGAATTATTAAATGGAACTGAAGCCAAATCATCACAAATTTGACTAAGAGTCGAACATTGGTTAACCAAGTGGTAACCTGTATCTCTACCTCAAGACCATCCTATTTCTCTTTGAGTGGCAGAGAGAGTCTCGGATTTAACAAGCATGTGCCAACGTTGGTAAGCGCATCATGGAATTAGCGGTGTGATGATTTAATTCCACGAGAGGGCGACCTGGTACACCCGCTGTCAAAAAAGGTAGATCCACCCACAGACCTTTAGATCCACCTTCTTTGCCGCTGTTGAATCTTGTCGTCCTGATGTGTCCAGCTTGGCTGCGACGCAGTTATCCCCGCCTTTTTAAGACCAAGCAAATCACGTTTTGATCAATTTTTTTCCTGCGTGGTTGCGACCGAGCCTATTCACATAGGTTTAAAAAGGAAGTTACATCAGAAACCAGGAGGCAATCAGTTACAAATAAAATTTCAGGACACGTATTCAATGATGGGTGATTCAGTAGCTGTATGGAGAGATGATGACAATGATTAACAATTATTTAAAAAACAGTAGATCATTGTGCTCAATTACAATCACTGTAAAACCGATTGGACTGTTGTATCATGCTGTGTCCACATTTCAAAAATCATGATTACACAAGACAAGAAACAATTATAGGAAACAGGTCAAGTCCAAATCCTCATTGAGGCCCTTAGGAGACAATATTTGCATGTAGAGGTGCTCCGATCACCATTTTTTGGCCCGATCACCGATACCGATCACCAAAAATCTTTATCTGCCGATTACCGATCATTGCCGATCACAAAAATGATTTCCTATTTTTTTAATAGCCTATTAATTATCCTTATTGAATACCATTTCTGCCCATAAATCAATCAATCTTAATTTGCACATGTCTATTATTAGGCTATTATTATTATTATTATTATTATTATTATTATTATTATTATTATTATCTTTCAGACTAGTGTTGGTAATAGGCCTACAGTCTACAGTATTAATCAATGTATAAGTTATTGCATAGAATAACTAAACTATTTAAGATTGAATTGAAACTGAAACATTACATCAAATAGTCTTCCACATACGAGAAAAAAACAACCTGTCGCTTTAAATGAGCAGCCTCGTGAGGAGAGCCCCTCCCCTCTCTGTCACCGTCCACAGTTGCAGTGCTCCACTACCGTTCTGAATCTCTCTCTCAAGTTTTAACCACAACTGTCGCCGTTTGGTGTTTCAGCGACTATCAAACGAATCGACTGACTGCCAATTACAACTTTGAAAACAATAATTGACATGTTTGTGCTGACAACGCGAAGTTGTCGCGTGCTGACCGAGGCAACTACACAGGTTATAACGTAAAATGGCTCACTGGCGAGTACTCAATCGCAAATGACATTGTCAGGTAAACGGCGCATGGATCGGAAAATCAGATCATTGTTGATGCAGATATGGTTATGAATGGTGGAAATGAAGGGGGGAATGGCGAAAAGTTATAGACAAGCAAAGATGCCTTCTTTTGGTGCAGTTGCAGCTGCGCAGAGCCAGCGCCTACATGCAGCGCCAGGTGTAAAGGCAAATGGTTGCGTGAGGAATTTAATATCTCTCGATCGGTTTTTTGATCGGCATGTTTTTCCGATCACCGATCAGGCTATTTTTGGCCATTATCGGCCGGTCATGATCGGCAGCCGAGCAATCGGAGCACCTCTATTTGCATGTAAAAAATCCATTTAGCTTAACATTGCAGTAATTTGGATTCCACAGCATGGTTTCTGCGGCTGGGGGTCAAACGGTCAATCCCAATGAATTGCAGTTGGGCCGTGGTGTGTGATGCTGTGGAGAAATGTCTGGCAATGGGTGACTTTGGGTCATTCCTGGAGATGGCGCTCCTGTGTTCATTTATGCGGACCCTCACTTGCCTGTTGGTCTTGCCGATGTATTGTAGGCCGCAGGGGCATGATAGTAAGTAGAGCACAGAAGAAGAGCTGCATGTGATGAACTTGATGTTATATTCTTTGCCCGACACATTGCTCATGAATTTGCTGGTCTTCTTGATGCCTGTGGCGGTACAAGATGTACAGTTACGGCAAGGAAAAAACCCCACAGCAGCATCAAGTCTGTCTTTTGGCGTCTTGGAGTGGTCAAAGGTGTCGGCATGGACTACAATGTCCCTAATGTTTCTCGACCTGGAATGGGTGAACAATGGAAGCCCTTTGAACAAGGCTGAACATACAGGATATGTGTTGAGAACATTCCAATGTTTTTTGATGATCTGTGTGATCATGCTCTCCCCAATATCAGCAGATCTGAAAATATGTAGTAGTTCTTTGCCCTTTACAGATGATGAACACATTATACAGATTTCACTTTACTTCTTAACTAAGACTGAGAGGCATTTCTTGGTGATCAGGAACAGAATCAGTAGGAGGAGAAGCAAAGCAGTCATCAGTGTTACCATGACGTCTACAGAATGGTAAACAATCCAGGACATCCTGAAGGACTGTGTGCGAAGGTGAGGGGCGCCTCCATTCCGCATCACAAACTCGATCCAGAAGATGGCGCGGTCCAGAGGCTTCATGGGCTGGTCATGGTGGATCCTGGAGAGCTGCTGCATGTTCTCCCTGTAGGACGGTTCATACAGCACCTCCTTTAGTGCCTCCAGAAATGCGGCTCTGTCCATGGTGGCAATGTCCACCACCTTTGCTGTTCCTCTCACGACCATTCTGGAGAGGTTATCAGGTTGATCAAACACCAAAGGCAAGCCAAGTATGGGAACACCGTGATAGATGGCCTCTTGGACACCATTGGTGCCTCCGTGTGCCACAAACACTTTGGTCTTTGGGTGGCCCAGTAGGTCGTTTTGGGGCATCCAGTCCACCAGTAAGGTATTGTTGCCAAGAGTGGACGGTTTGGGCCCTTGGTGTCTCCAAATGACCTTTTGGGGAAGCTGCGCAAAACCGGCAGCTATCTCCTCTGTGACGTCATTTGGGAGCTTAGCAAACAACGTCCCCAAGGACATGATGATGACCCCGTGTTCCCCTGAACTTTGTACAAACTCTTCCAGGTCAACAGGAAGTGGCTTAGCGGGCTTGCACTGAAACCCGCCCATGTACACCACGTTGGGCATAGTTGGGCGGGGAAACTCGAAGGTGAAGTCGTTCCTCATGAGCCACAGGTCGGCGTCCTGGAACAGGGAGAAGTAGTCGGTGACGTCAGCACCAAAGTAGCGTTTGGTGAGATCTGTGTAGTGCGGCTCATTCATTCCACTGAAATAGTACTGACTGCCCATGTAAATCATGACGTTGTGCAGTCTTTGGAAGAACGTCATCTTGTCCGTCAGCTCAGCCCCTAGAGAGGGGACGTAGGAGAGAGGGGACGGGGCAATGGCGAGGTGAGCCTCTCCACGCACAGTCCATCTCACATTCAGCACCAGCGGCAGACGAAGCCGGTGTGCGAGGAACACCCCGCCTCCGAAAGCAGGATCCGTCAGGACCAGGTCGTATTTTGCATCCCGTAGTGACCTCATTAGACTCTCGTCTTCAAACATCTTAGTCACCACTGTGCAAATGTTCTTGTGATTTTCCGCGAACCGCTCCACTACCAAATTCATTATTTCTGACTCTGTAGAAGACGATCTGCCTTTCATGCGTATATTCAAAAGTGCTGTTGCCAGGTCGTCCACCTCGTCGTAATCAAACTGGCCCATTGGGACGGTGAGAGAGGTGTAGAGAGGAGACTCTGCTTTAATGAGCCAACTGCTTGAACTTCTCACTACGGTGATGTCATGGCCTCGGGAGTGCAGCTCCTCAATGATGACCTTCATGTTCACCCAGTGGCTGCCATCCACAGGAAACACCAGCACTTTGCCTCCAGTGGACACAGACAGGAAGACAGACAGTGCCGCCAGGACCAGCAGCAGCAGATGGCTGAGCATCCTGGCTCAATTTCCTCTCCCTCCCCTTCACTCGGACAGGAGAGAAGTTGATGGTCTGAATACAAACATAAAAACAATCTTTGGTTAGTTCAGGCAGGAAATAAAGTCATACTAAGTCTGATATGTGGAAACACTTAGTAGGAAGTTCAGAACATCTGTGCAACATGCAAACAGTGCAGGAATACAGTCATGTCAAGTCAAGTCAACTTTTATTGTCAATTTCTTTACATGCACTGGTCATACAAAGAATTTGAAATTGCGTTTCTTGCTCTCCCATGCAGACATAGACTAATCTAGGTAAGGACATAGACAGTATAGACATAGACAGTACTCATACATGGACATAAGACAGTATGGACATAGACATTGCTCATACAGACATTTAAAGTGCAAGACTGGACAACAGAAGACTTGTAGAGAACATACATTAAGAGGAGGTATTTTGTTGTGCTTTTCCTAGAAGTCCTTTATAGCGTTCTGACATAGTAATAGTAGCATTTGAAGAAAATAAATAATTAAAATAGGTTTATTAAATGCACCAGCAGCAGTATGTGTGTGTGTGTGTGTTTGTATGTGTTTTGTGTGCGTGTGTGTGTGTGTGTGTGTGTGTGTGTGTGTGTGTGTGTGTGTGTGTGTGTGTGTGTGTGTGTGTGTGTGTGTGATTGTCATATGAATTCTGATTGTCTGGCTATTTGCTTAAAGGGGTATGGCACTATTTTGGGGCTTAATACAGTTAAAATCATTGGCCGGGGTTTATAAAAGTGGTAAAGTGTAAAGTTATTTTTCATGTTAGGCTTTGTCTTGCTTTAAGACAAGTTAAAAGAGGGAGTATGTAGCTAAGCTAGTGAAAGTCAATGGATCACTGTAGCATGTGTGATCCATTGACTCTCACTAGCTTAGATACTTACTCCCTCCTTAAAATAAAACAATGCCTAACATGAAAAATAAGACACTAAACCACCTTTATAAACCCAGGGCAACAATTTTAATCGTATAATAGTGTGTTTAATCGAATAGTGGCATACCCCTTTAAGTACACTACTGGTCAAAAGTTTAGGGTCACACCACTTATACTTTCTTTTCTGATAATTCAGCTTATTCTGATCCAATTTTGAATCATTTTATTGAGTCATTGCTGTCAGAAATGTGTGCATATAACAAATAAGAAATTTGACGCAAGAAAAAGTAACGATGGAATGATTTTATGGACGGTTCATTAATACATTTTGCATCAAAGCTATACAGAATGTACCAAATGTATTCTAAAAAAACTATTGACCAATCAAAGCATTGGCACATTATAGGTATTATTAACAGCCCGATGAGATTCTACACTAATTTACTCCCTGTGTGAGATGTGTCCAGAATCCCCTGCCACCAATGAGACCTTGTTAAAATTATTTTCACAATGAAATCATATCCTAATCAAAAACAAAACATGGAAAGTTTGTTGTCACTGTTAAACAAATAGTGGCTTTTCAAGTAGATGCTTTGTGAGCAACACCATGCCTTCAATAGGGACTGTGCATAATACTCACCCTACACACGTCCGCTGGTTGTGCTGGTCTTGGGAGAGTTCGTACGAATAAGTATGAGAGACGTCAGAATTCAGGCTGAACTGAGTAGGATGAAAACATTCCACCTGCACATGGAACTCTGGATGGCCCCGCCCCCTTGGCAGGGCCACTGACAGCTTATGCTGGGCCAAGTACAAAGTCATTTGAAAGGGCCCCCCACCCAATACATCAAATGTAATGGGTACCCAATTCTGGGCCCCCTATCTCACCGGGCCCAGGACAACATACCCCTTTGTCCCCAGCCCCTGTCGGTGGTCCTGCCTCTAGGTGTCAGTTGTGCAACCCTGGTGAACCTTTGTCATAGGGGGCAGCGACTGTGTGTGTGCGGTGCTGTGCTCTGCTGGTTAGTTTAGTCAGACTTTGTTGTTGTAAACTGATAATCAGCAACGAAGTGGAAATTCTCCAGGAAAACACAGTGATCAGATTAGTTAAACTGTGTGGGAACAAGCTAATCCCAGGAGCTGCATGCACAAGAAAGTGTGCACAGGAGACACATGGCACATTATTTAAGTGCTTTCAAGTCTTGAACATTATAGCTTAAAGGGACACTGTGCAGGAAATTGTCAAAAAAGGTACTGCAACAACTGGTGCTCATTGAAACTGTGTGTCGCCTATTGCCAAATTTGACCTTGTCATGATAGTTTTCAAAGTAATAAACTAATATTTTCTAGTATGGCCCAAGTACAGTCATTTTTGCAGCTAAAAATGGCTATTTCTGGAAATTCAAAATGGCGGACCCAATCCCCCTTTTCATGTATGAAAAGTACAATTTTTCCAGTCACAATGAATACTTAGAATTTCATAGTGGTGGTAAATATTCATGAAAAAGATAACATTAGTGAATGGGTAGCATGAATTCTGGAAATAGACAACTAAAAATGTCACACAGTGTCCCTTTAACAAAATGTTAAGTTACCGCATGAAGTTCCCTTTTATATCATGAACTACTACCCTCGCTAATGTTTGTTTTTTCATCTTTTTGTCTTTTATATTGCTACAGCCCAGCTCAAGAGGTCATTGTACTTGTAGGTGACACCACTGATCGAAGTAAAACATTTTCCCATATTGTTATTGTATTATTGATCCTGAAATGAACCCCCCCCCCCCCACACACACACACACACACACACCCTGCTGCTATATTAGCACTGCAACTAATTCTTTGGAAAAAATAAGCACCGTGTATTGTCCTGCATTTTTTTTTTTTTTTTTAAGTCTGTGTATACAATACTTAACAACCCTCTGTCCTCCATCATTTTAACAGCATGCATTCCACTATGGTGGACCTCCTCAAATTCTTCAACAACGCTTTGCATTACAGTTCTATCTGGTAAAAGCAGCTTGGCCTGCAGTTTCACATTAAACATGACGTACCTAAAATAATATGTCATGGGTTATTATGGGAATGTGGGTTATTATCATTTTGAGAATTTCATTGATTGTCTTGAACTTCTTTAAAGGGGTATGCCACTATTTTGGGGCTTAATACGGTTAAAATCATTGGCCAGGGTTTATAAAGGTGGCAAAGTGTCTTATTTTTCATGTAAGCCGTTGTCTTGCTTTAAGGCAAGTTAAAAGAGGAAGCATGTCGCTAAGCTAGTGAAAGTCAATAGATCTGTGTAGCATGCTGCAATGCTACATGGATCCATTGACTTTCACTAGCTTAGCGACATATTCCCTCTTTTAACTTGTCTTAAAGCAAGACAACACTTAACATGAAAAATAAGACACTTTAACACCTTTATAAACCCCAGCCAACGATTTTAACTGTATTAAGCCCCAAAATAGTGGCATACCCCTTTAACTCTTATTTGGATTTGGAAGCCTGGTAATGGCGGGGCTGAGTTTAAACAAAATGCAAACAAAACCACTGATCATAATAGAGGAATAGCCTAATGTGATTAGGCTGATGTTTAGAACTGTTGTCCGACAGTCATGCTGCGATGAAGATGTGACGTTTGTCAAATTCTTCCAGGATCAATGCGATTGCAGATGGATCTTGCAAATATAGCAGTTGCTTATCCCCGTTGATGTACATTGCAGGGGTCATCTGCATGGGACTCACTAATTCGACGCCCTTTCGGTACTTACCGGTTATGTCATACGACCCTAAACCTAAACCTAACCCTAACCCTAACCTCAACCTTAATCCTAACCATAACCCTAACCCTACTCCTAACCCTAAATCGCTTGTTTGAGATGTTTGATTACCATGTGAAGTACCGAAAGGGCGTCAAACTAGTGGGTACCCATCTGCGTACCGCCTCTGCAGCAACGCACCTTTGAACTGGTTGGCCAAAACCTCACTGACGTCTGTGTAGTAGAGCAGGCAACTTTCATGATAAGGACGGTCACATTAACACGGATCTGACTCTAACTCACAGAGCGCAAGGTGCAGTTGGATGGCTACTGACTAACCTTATTTTTTGGAGGCAATAGGAGTGTAGGTAGGTTGTATAGTAATTACAACGAACTGACTCACTAGTGGTTTAAAAAATCCGGGTCATTATTTTTTTTAATTGTGTTTTAAGTGCGGGTCACAATGAGTGAGGACATAATAAGACCTAGGCCTAACTGAAAATGCACAACAATACCTCTTTCAATATACACGTATGTTCTACGTATTTTTTTCTGTTCTTGCACTACATGTCTGTATGTGTAGTGTATAGGTACTAGGTGTAGTGTATGTGTACTATCTCTGTCTAATTGTCTATGTCCACACCTAAAGTCTATGTCTATGTCTGCATGGGAAAGTAAGAAACGTAATTTCAATTCTTTGTATGACCAGTGCATTTAAAGAAATTGACAATATAGCCTACTTGACTTGACTTGACTCGACTACTTGAGTGAGGAGGCGGGCCACATGGCGGGCCTCTAGTTGTCCATCCCTGGACCCTGGTTTAGACGCATTGAGTGCGTCTTAATATGCGACCTTGCCTCCTCCACTTGCCTCCTCCACTTGCTTCTCGTCATGATGACATCACTGACAACAGCATTATATTTCAATATCTTGCAAAAGCTCGATAGTAGTCTTTTTCTCATTTGCAATTGGGATGGTGAAAGAAAAACAGTCCCTCAAAAGTTGTTGTGGCTAGGCTGACAGCTGGGAAACTTTATCGTTTTCTCCACGGAGGAGGGGCCAGGAGGCGGGACGAGGAGACAAGCGCAAGTGGAGGAGGCAAGGTCGCATATTAAGACACACTCATTGTCCCACAACCCTAAAAGGTTTGCAATGCCACTTCAACTTCTCCTCCCCACCCTTCCAAGCACATCTGACATATGATGCAGTATGTAGATCAAACTGGTGCTCATCGTCTCAAGAAAGTTTGTGTACAATCTTAAATGTGCTGAGTATAGCACCACCATGACGGGTTTCGCTGATGCACTTTGCAACATGAAAATTAACAAAAGTTTTAAGTGTGCAGACATTTTTTTTTCTTGTTTTCAGTTTTTTTTTAATGTTTGGCACCTTTTGATTGTGAGTGCAGTGTAATCCGTTTAAATGACTATTTGACACTTTCTGCGATTAAATGCTCTGAAGTCTAAATGACAATATTTTCATTAAAAATTTGGAGGAAATGTTGTCAGAAATGTATATAAAGAAACAATGTTCATTTTTATCAAACACATAACCACTGAGAGTAAAATTGGAAAAACATTGAGAAGAGGCCTCTGAATGACATTTTGCGTTGCTGTATGTGATTAGAATTTAGGTGCTGTTCACATACCCGGGTATTTTGATACACGAAGACCTTCCCCTTCGGTTGTGCCTTTCGTTCACAAACAAACGAAGGTTTTCCTTCTATAAACAAAGCTAAAAAAAAAAAACTCAGACAAAAGTGGAGATTTTTAAAAAATCTCCGGTTAGCGTTTCGTTTGTATATAAACAGAGATAAACGGAGACTTCTACTTAAGGCGCACAGGCTTAACGTATTTACACTGTAAAAAATGCCTGTTGAAATTACGGCAAAAAAATGTCAAATTGCAACAGTCAGTGACCGTAAAATGTAAAACAGTTTATCTCTGTACTAAATATGGCAAGCCACTATTTAGTCAAAAAGCGCTACATAACTTCATTTTTGACAGGTGTCATATGTAGAAAATACTGGACTGTTCTCTGTAAACGAAGATATTGGAAAACACCGTTAAGTGAGATGAAGTAGTCAAGAAACGGTACATAACTTTATTTTTCACTGGTGTCAATATGTAGAAAATACTGAACTGTTCACTGAAAAGAAAATATTGGAAAATACCGTTAAGTGAAGATGAAATAGTCAAGAAACGGTACATGACTTTATTTTTCACTGGTGTACACATATGTACACAGCTAATCTGTCAGAGTTAGATTGATCAGAGTTAGACTGGTGTTCAGCCAAAATCTAAACATCAAGAGTTGTAGCAACACTACAGAGTGTTATTTGACTCCTCTGGATCCGAGTTGTTGAGCTAAGAGAGCTAGAGAGTTAATGTTTAACTCCCTAGAGAGTTATGAAAACACGCCTCCCCAATTTCCAAATGTTTTAGCAACATGAGCAGCCATTTTTGTTGAGTCCCGTATAAGTGAACCAAACTCAATCCTCTGTTAGTGAACCAAATTGTGAACCAACAGACAAAGAACTCTGTTTAGTCCAATAGATCTCTTGTGATTGCACTTGTTCCAGGTGTAACTTGTCAAACCACTGATAGGCTGGTTGTAACAGGCAGAGTTTGATGTCAACACGCTATTTGATTAGTAGCCATCAATGAGTATTAACTTAGAGTACACCCCTTTGCATGTGTTCTAGTTCATCCTGCGAAAAATTCTCCACCGCAATATTTTTTTCCCTTATTGGACTTTGAGGCTTTGCCATCAGAGTTTTCGATTGAGAGGCAAATTGACACAGTAAACCTCTTCAAAATTCAGAATATCTTTTTTTGCATTCCTCCTACCCAACAGAAAGCAATGGAGGTTATAATGAATTAAATATTAATTACTCCACAGAAAACATATTGCCTGTCTGCTTAGCTCCAGGTGCCTCCACGTTGTAGATTTGACAACAATGAAGCTGGCAACTGAATAAACTGTGCAACAGTTAAGGACTGCAAATGGCAACAGTTTGCACATTTTGCATTAATTCACTGTAACTTATTATTTATCCGGTAACAGCCTACAGTTTAGCCTTATTTAATGTTTAAAATATACCTATAGGCTAGTATAATCTGAAAAAGTCTACCTGGGACAGTAATCCCTTGATTTAGTCTCTTAGAAGTAGCCCAGTCTATTTGAAACTGTCATTCTACCCCATCCAAATCAATCTATCAATCAATTCCTGACCTCACCTGAGTGCTAAGGGCTGTCATGCAATGATTAACTTACTGCCTGCACCTGTCAAATGCTTCATCACTCGGGTCACATGGTTCACTTGAACATGTATTTAAACAGGGACTGTTGCATTGTACTGCTCACTGGTTGCTAGCTAGCTAGCTGGCTGGCTGGCTGGCTGTAAGGCCGGCTGGTCGGCTGGCCTGCCCTGGCCTGGCCTGGCCCGGCCTGGCCCGGCCTGGCCCGGCCTGGCCGGCCCGGTTAGCAGGTCACGTTGTAAGGGTGGCTGCATGGCTTGCTAACTAGCTTGTTTGTTAGCTTGCTTGCCCCGCTAGCTTTGGCCTTCATTTTCCTTAAGGTTATTTTCAGGCCTTGGATTTGCATACCCTTCATTGATGATACTAGACTGGTCCACCTGCCTGCACTAGACAATCTGGCAATTGGGCATTTATTTAGGTATCTAATTAAGTTGATGTTTATTGGACTCCAATGAGTTGAATCAGTCCAATCAGTTGTCTGTGATTGCAACTCTATAATTGGACTCACCTGAGTATAATCAGTTCAATCAGCGGTCTGATTGTAACTCTATAATTGAACTCACCTGAGTATAATCCGTTTTTACCGTAATTTATTTAATGGTACGTTTTGGCAACCACTGCTGCCATAATTTTACCGTAAAATGTAAAAAGGAAATATACCGTTATTTGTTTAAAGGTAGACTTTGGCAACCACTGCTGCCAGCAATCTACCGTAAGAACAACAGTTCTTTTTTTACTGTGTATGACAGCTCTCAACAGCATATTTATGTGTATTTGCCTTTGATGTGAACGAAAATATTTTGCTAAGCGTAAAGAAGAAAAATGTTCGTTTATCAAAATACCCAGGTATGTATAAACAGCACCTTAAGCAAAATTTTGAGTTCTCAATGATGTGTCTAGCCTGGTTCCCACGCAGACCTTGTGCATTCCCGCCCAACTTCATCTGCGTGAGAACCAGGTCATGATGCACGGAAGTGAACTTTGAGTTATGCATGGTTTGATTTATACTAAATATACGTAATTTTCTGTTGCAATGATTCAGACAAGTCATTCCAAGTCAAAGTTAAAGTATATTTTATTGTCAAAACTATAGCACGCAAAGCATATTGCAAAGAAGATTGAAATTGCATTTGACTAGACTTCAATGAGCAGTAAAAACGAAACATGGGCTTACTGATAATATGGACATTAGCATTAACACACACACACACACACACAAACACACACACACACACACACACACACACACACACACACACACACACACACACACACACACACACACACACACACACACACACACACACACACACGATTCACATAATACAATCAATAGACAATGTATTACTAGGCCTATATTTTCAGGCTAACTGTTAGCTTCTACTGTGTATTGAGCAGAATAAACATAAGATTTAGGATACTTTGAAAATACTTTCAATCAAGGCGCAGGTAGAGCCCATTGTGAGGACCTGCAACATAATGACTTTTCAGAGGCAAGATCTTCATTCTAGAAAAGATTTGAACCCGCAAATAGCCTAAAAGGCCTGGCATTGCACCTTGAGGGTCAGACTGAAGTGCATGTATAATCATTGCTATGGGCAGTGTTGTCATTACTATTGGAGCTTGGGCCACTAAGGTGAGTGGCCGGCTTCAAGCAACAGACACGCTGATAAACTGCTGTTCTCACGCTGGGTCTGAGGAGGTAAAATACCGGATTGACAACACAGTAGGAGCGAGCGAGGATGTAACTGGTGAGGTACAGCATCTCATAGTTTGCGTCACAGCCTGACATGCCGTAAAACCTTTTGTAGCACACCAGAACATTGTAGGGCACAAAACAGACCACAAAAGCAGCGATGTGGCTAAACAGGAGCATCAACTTTCTTCGCCTGTCTCTCGTGTGTGGCATAGACAGGACCGTCCTCAGAATACAGCGGTAGCAAGACACGATGATGACGAGAGGTATCAGAAACAGAAACACGTCTTCCATGATGTAGCCAAGTCCTCCAGAGGGGAGATACAAAGAGTAATACTCGTAATTCTCAGGGAGAAGTAAATATCTGAGGCTTGCTGCCATGCTGAAGATCCATGTGGTCACGCAGAGCACTCGAGCAAACGACACAGTTTGGGTCAGGGGCCGCCATGCGTTCAAAACCGCGGTGCAGAAGCGGTCCAACGTCATGGCCGTCAACAGTACAAGACCTCCCGACTGGCCCGTGAAGAAAGCCCCTTTGATGATCTTGAAGGCCGCCTCTCCAAACACGCAGTTGAAGTGGTACAGGAATTCGACAGCCAAGAACAGCAGAGTGAGGGTGAACAGGAAATCGAAGACGGCGAGGCAGAGGAAGAAGAGATTTAAGGCTCTCTTGGTTTTCTCAAAGTGGGCGATGATGTACATCAGCAGAGCGTTTGACAGCGCACTGAGGGCGAAGATGATGAGGAGGCCCGCTACCATTAATCCCAACCAGAAGTCAAAGAAGTCATGACAGTTGACATCCGTATAATTACCAACACAACGGAGGTTATTTTTTTTGCTGTAGGTGTTATTGTCATATGTATCATTGTAGTTCGTGTAGTTGTTGTCCATGTTGTTGTAATCTTCATCCGATGAATTATATAAACTGCGGTTCTTTTTGCTGTGTGGAAAGATTAAAGGAAACACAGAGGCATTAGACACAGGTGCCCATTATACCCATTTGGTTATTTGAATTGGCAAAGGCCTTAACACTTTTTTGAGAAAAGATTCGCATCAACAAATAGAAAGGAAAAAAGAACTTAAAGAAGAAAAAATCTAAAGGAGTATGCTAAAAAAGTTACTTTTCTGTTCAGTACCAAGCAAAGCCACAAATGAAAGGCCTTTACACTGCCCTCAATCATTCTCATCATGGGACACACAACAGATGAGACCAAATGCACATGTTTGCAACTCTTAAAGGTACACTGTGCAGGAAATGGTCAAAAAAGGTACTGCAACTATGCTGCTCATTGAAATTGGGCTGCCTATTGCCAAATTTGATCTTTTCATTAAAGTTTACTAAGTAACAAACAAATATTTTCTAGTAAGATCCGAGTAGTCATTTCTGCAGCTAAAATGGCTATTTTTGGAAATTCAAAATGTCGGACTATGGAGAAGATCCCCCTTTTCATGTATGAAAAGTGCAATTTTTACAGTCATAATGATACTTGGAATTTGATGGTGGTGGTCACTATTCATGAAAAAGGTAACATTAGTGAACGGGCAGCATGAATTCTGGAAATATAACTAAAACTTTCACACGGTGTCCCTTTAATGAATTACACTGCAAATTAAGGGGGTCTTCAAACAAGATGAAAAACATTACAATTAAGGGGAAAAGTACTCAAAACAAGTGAAACAATCTGTCCATGCAGCAAGTGAATTTCACTTGGTAAGATTTCTTAAAATAAGATTTCCGAAAGACTTGTTTCTAGATTTAATGGAAGCATTTGGAAGGCTTAAAACAAGACAAATATGCTCATTACGAGACGAAATGACTTGGGTTTCAACTTTTTCTAGCCCTAAATTAAGTGAAATATACTAAATACTAGATTAAATTTCTTGAAAAGCAACAGTTTGCAACCTCAAAGTAAGTGAAACATACTGAAAACAAGCATATCAAAATACTGGATATAAGATTATACATCTTGAAAAGCAACTTCTCGCTACATCAAAATGAGTGAAACATACTGAAAACAAGCCTATTAAAATACTGGATATAAGATTATACATCTTGAAAAGCAACTTTTTGCTACCTCAAAATAAGTGAGATGTACTGAACACAAGCATTTACACTCTTTTCCTTTAGCAAATTAAGCTCAATATTAGTAAAGGAAACACTAAATGTAGAGTACAGTATTCCAGAAAGACTGAAATCTGTCTTAAACCAAGATCCATGATGATCTTGAAACAAGGCGGTCTTCATGCTAAAACTAAACCTTAAAAGCATTTTTACAATATACAAAAAAACACAACCAGAATGACTTGTTAACATATTTAACATTTATTATTTCCTCTTTGTTCACACAAAATCACAGTTGTTGGCATTTTCCAACATTGCACTCTGATATACAGGCTTTGAATAAGTCTCTTTACATTTCTCTCAGTCCTTATGAAACAGGATTTTAACATTGTATGCTGAAATACAGGATAGACAGATCAGACACAGACAGTGGCTGGGTTGCCTGAAAAACGTTTCTGCTCACTTCCGCCACTTCAGGGACTATGGCGAGTGACTCAATTTCGTTTGGGACTGGGCTATATGTTTAAGACAAATAACTTAGATGTACTGGGACGCCAGTAATATAAGGAAATTAAATTCTCAGCCCTTGTGAAGTAGCGATTTTCCACTATTGCAACCTGAAATACAGAATTTGAAAAATCTTAAGGGATACCCCACTCCCATTTAAAATGAGCCACTCACCAAAGTCCCTAGACTTGGATAAGTGAGCAGGAGCTTTCCAGGTGAAGCAGCCATTTTGCTGCTTTGCATTGCATCCTGAATACAGTCTTTGAATACATCTCTTCACATTTCTCTCAGTCCTTCTGAAGCAGCATTTTAACATTGTATGCTGAAATACAGGATGGGTATAACTAAAGGGATACCCCACTCCCAGGTGAAATCGAGCCTCAATTTGGCAGCAAAAACATTTGAGATCGTAACCTTGGAGTACAGTTCTTATGAAGCAGCATTTTAACATTGTATGCTGAAATATAGGATAGGTAAAACTTAAGGGATACCCCAGTCCCAGGTGAAATTGAGCCTCAATTTGGCAGCACAGACAGTTGAAATCATAACCTTAGAGTACAGCAACTACTTTATGCTCAGCAAAGCAATTGTCACCTATATCAACATCTTATTTGCTGTGATGGGGGTTGGCAACACAAAGACTGTTTAAGATCCTGTCTTGTACCTTCAAAAGACCTTCGCTATGCTACTCTTTGATGGGTCACATTCAGACAGCGGCTGGGTTGCCTGAAAAACGTTTCTGCTCACTTGCGCCACTCCAGGGACTATGGCGAGTGACTCAATTTCGTTTGGGACTGGGCTATATGTTTAAGACAAATACCTTAGATGTACTGCGACGCCAGTAATATAAAGAAATTAAATTCTCAGCCCTTATGAAGTAGCGATTTTCCACTATTGCATCCTGAAATACAGAATTTGAAACATCTTAAGGGATACCCCACTCCCATTTAAAATGAGCCACTCACCAAAGTCCCTAGACTTGGATAAGTGAGCAGGAGCTTTCCAGGTGAACCAGCCACTGTCTCAATTTCACTTTGGGGTGGGGTTCACAATTCCCACCTCTTACGAAGCAGCATTTTGCTGCTTTGCATTGCATACTGAATACAGGCTTTGAATACATCTCTTCACATTTCTCTCAGTCCTTCTGAAGCAGCATTTTAACATTGTATGCTGAAATACAGGATGGGTATAACTAAAGGGATACCCCACTCCCAGGTGAAATCGAGCCTCAATTTGGCAGCAAAAACGTTTGAGATCGTAACCTTGGAGTACAGTCCTTATGAAGCAGCATTTTAACATTGTATGCTGAAATACAGGATGGGTATAACTAAAGGGATACCCCACTCCCAGGTGAAATCGAGCCTCAATTTGGCAGCAAAAACATTTGAGATCATTTTGCTGCTTTGCATTGCATCCTGAAATACAGGCTTTGAATAAATCTCTTCACATATCTCTCAGCCCTTATGCAGCAGCATTTTAACACTGTATGCTGAAATACAGGATAGGTATACCCTAGCCTGGTTCACACCAGACGTCGTGTGTGTAGCTTCGGCGCCCCCTGGCGGCGCAGAGCTACACACACTACCGTCTGGTACACAGCCATAGAGCACGCTCCGTCTCCAACCAGAAAATAGGCTGAGAATTTATTGCTTTGGCACAGCCTCCTCACCAACAAATTCCTTCAAAAACCTTCCTGTTAATCTTTAAAGAGTCAATATAGTCTCTAATCTGTCTTGTGACTCCTCGATGTGAGTTACCGTTGATTTTGAAGCAATAAATTCTCAGCCTATTTTCTGGTTGGAGACGGAGCGTGCTCTATGGCTGTGTACCAGATGGAAGTGCGTGTAGCTCTGCTCCGCCAGGGGGCGCCGAAGCTACACATACACCGTCTGGTGTGAACCAGGCTAGGTATACCCCACTCCCAGGTGAAATTGAGCCTTGAAATAGTAACCTTAGAGTACATCAACTACTTTAAGATGGTAATATAGGTGACAATTGCTTTGCTGAGCATATTTGCTGTGATGGGGGTTGGCAACACAAAGACTGTTTTAACCCGGTCGTGTACCTTCAGAAGCGCGCTCTCTATTCTGCTCTTTGATGGGTCACATTAAGACAGTGGCTGGGTTACCTGAAAAACTTTTCTGCTCACTTGCACAACTCGAGGGACTATAGCGAGTGACTCAATTTCGCTTAGGATTGGGGTACATGTTTAAGACAAACAACTTAGATGTACTGGGACCCCAGTAATAAAAGGAAATTAAATTCTGACATTATGAGGTAGCGTTTTTCCAACATTGTATCCTGAAATACAGGCGTTATTAAGGGATACCCCACTCAGAGGTAAAATTGAGCCACTCAAAGTGAGCAGGAGAGTTTTCCCAGTGACTCAGCCACTGCCTCAATTTCACTTTGGGGTGGGGTATTGGTCAAAGACCAACACCTTAGACCCACTGAATAATTACAAAAAACAGCAATTAACTAGTGAAACACACAAAACAATGCAATAGTAACAATCAGTAATCAACAACTGACAGATTTACTTCTCAATGAATGCGTTCCACTCGGCCATTGCTTTTTTGTATGAACTAGTGGCATCCTTATCATGGAGGGCGTCACCAATGACCTCCGTTTGAATAACAGAGAGCAGGGTTGCCACACATTTGGGGTATGTGAGGTGCAATGTATAATAGTATGCCATCAACACCAACATCCCCTCTGAAAAATCTTCCTGCTTGAGGGTTGTAACAGGTACGTTACCCACAGCCACAATGGTAGTTGAGCCATCAAACAGCAGAACTGGGGAGCTGAGAGGACGCTTCTGCAGGTAGAGGGCAGGGTCTTCGTTTGACTGGAGAAAAAAAAAGAATGTGCAGAGAGAAGGCAAACAAATGTTTAACGTCGGTAACTTGCATATTTTAAGACTTAAAGATTCTAAAAACAGCATCAAGTATGATTCCTACAACTTAAACACCACGCAACTTTTTTATTGTCCTGAAATGGCTTGGAACTCAAGGTTTTGCGTCACTGGCCAGTTCCCTCATCTGGTGGCCCTGGCCTGAAACAGCACATGCAGGTTTGCCCACTGAACAATGGAAAAGCCCCTTCAAAAAGGAGAGCTGAACGCCTCAAGAGCAATGATGTGGGTTCAACCTTCTCAAAATAAGCAGTAGCCTTTTGTCTCCTCGTTCTCCTTACTGGAAATGTGCAATAAAAACGGGGGTATACCAAGAACATATACCAAGTACATATACATATACAAGAACATATACATATAACCATAACCATATATAATATATATATATACATATATACATAATATATATATATATATATATATATATTATATATATATATATATATATATATATATATATATATATATATATAACCATATACAAGAACATATACCAAGTCATATAAAACATCCCGTGTAGGGAAGAGCAGAACATGATTGCAGTTGTGTGAACGACGAAGGAGGGAACTCATGAGCAAGGGAGAGAATCGCACATATGAACATCAGCAGTTATCAGCAGTAAGTGTCAAAAACAGCTGACTGCACAGAGCAACAGACACATCATGTAATAAATGTAGTATAGATTAATAACAGACAAGCTGATGCAAAGTTTTAGATTTTTTTTGCAGTTTTGTGAATGAATGAATTCGCATAAATCTGGGGAAATATTTGCTTACCTTCAGGATATGAATAAGTGCCTCACTGCAAGCGAGCTTCTTTGGTGGCAAAACGGATGAGGGGAAGAGGGGTGGCAGTGCATTGAAGAGGGCCAGTGTGAAATCCACTAAAGAATAGAAAGAATGGTCAGAATGCTGTCAAAATATTATTACATGTAAAAAGGGCTCTACATTAACCCATTGATGCTGGACATTGCATTGTGCAACATTGGCCCTGGCGCTTCACAAGATTCAGGGTCGTGAGATTCGAGACAATTTTATGAAAAGTCTTGGTATGTTTAGAGTTAAATGAACACATTCCAATGCAAGATGAGGGTCTCAACATTTAAATACAACTTATTGCATGTTTTTATGTGCTTCAGAGGCTAATATATTTAGGTTTTTATATTCTGAGGGCAACCTTTCTTAAAAAGGGCTTAGGCATTCACTGCATATAAATATGGAACAGTAACTTACCACTGCGCGAACATCCAAAGGAAAAAGGGGGTTTTGAGGACTTTCTTCCACACGCTGTAGAACTGCACCTTCGTGCAGAATTCTGTCCATCTTCCTCTTACGTCCTCGATGTATCTGCGGTTAGTGCCATCTACTATGCGCCGTAGCTCATCCATGGCCTGAAACATCATAAAACACTTACTGTGTTCAAAACGCTTACACCATACACAGCAATTGAGGTTCAGATGAGAAGAAAAAAACCAAACATACGTTTCGAACATCTTTAAAGCATGGATATGCATCAAGGATTTTTGCAGGTCGGTCTTCTTCCTTGGTAACATCTGAATCAATAAAAGCCCGTCTGGCTTCGAACTCGAGGTCCAGAATTTGCGCCACATCATTTTGATTGGGTTTTGCGTTGGGCTTGTTGTACATGTTGCTCAAGGTTTTGTAGTGTCTGGCCTGCATCTTCAGACTGTCGAGACCCGCTTAAATAATAAACAAAGACATTTAATGTTAACATTGTAACACCACAGTAAATGTAAATGTAAATGTAAAATACAACTAACAAAATAAAATGTTAAAATACAAATAATAATGTTTTGCAAAACTTATGAACAAGGACTACAGGCTGGGAAGTGTGCTGAGGAGGGCTTACCAGCAACATCGTTTGCAGGCATGGTTGGTGAAGCAATCACAGTCATGGGTGCCGGTGAGGAAGACCTGGATGATGGAATGGATGCTTTGGTGCCACTCTTTGTCTTTTTTGGCACAGGGGGATCTCGTGCTGGGGACGCTTCTTGAGAAATAATAGGGGAAAATACAGAAAAATTATAATCTCTTAAGACAAATTAAGTTGTTTATTTCCAGAATTCATGCTGCCCATTCACTAATGTTACTTTTTTCATGAATATATACCGCCACCATCAAATTCTAAGCATTCATTATGACTGGAAAAAAATCACTTTTCATACATGAAAAGGGAGATCTTCTCCATGGTCTGCCATTTTGAATTTCCAAAAATAGCCATTTTTAGCTGAAAAAATAACTGCTTGGACCATACTAGAAAATATGTGTTTATTACTCAGCAAACTTTCACATAAAGATCAGATTTGACAATAGGCAACACAGTTTCAATGATCAGCATAGTTGCAGTACCTTTTATGACCATTTCCTGCACAGTGTCCCTTTAAACTAGCCCCACCCGCCAGCGGCCAAAACTTATTTTTTTTGCCTGCGAATGGGTATAGCCTCAGACAATGTCCGAACTCCCTGAATCTGGCAAACCAATCACAACGCAGGGGATATATGTTTTGAATCTTTCGGACGGGGTTTTCAGGGAGTTATGACAAAGCGTTGGCCAATAGGCAAAGACAGTTTGAAAAACTAGTTGTTGCCATCAACAATCTTCCGATGCGTCATTGATCGGGGCTGGACTAAATATTCACTTCTAGTCTGGCTTGGCAGGCCAGATCACATGCACACACAGACACGTAGTTATGTTTTGCAAAACTTATGAACAAGGATTACATGCTGGAAAGTGCTGAGGAGGGCTTACCAGCAACATCTTTCGCAGGCATGGTTGGTGAAGCAATTGCAGTCCTGGGTGCCGGTGAGGAAGACCTGGATGATGGAATGGATGCTTTGGTGCCACTCTTTGCCTTTTTTGGCACAGGGGGATCTCGCGCTGGGGACACTTGGAGAAATAATGTGGGGGGGGGGGGGCAGCAGCAGGAGGAGGAATCACACAAACACAATTATTAAAATGAATGCTTCCAAAAATCAGGCATAGTGCAACTTTGGTTCAATAAAGAACAAAAAATAAAATTAAAATAAATTTTAAAAGATAAACAAAAACCTTCTAGTTTCGTTTCATGACTGTAGTAATTGTTACTTTTGCATACCTGCACTGCAATTGTCATCACTGAGGTCTTCACTGCTCTCAAGAATGACCGTATCAGCCGATCCGCTCGTGTCGGTCAAATCCGTGTCAATGTCTTGGTCTTCACTGAAGAGAGTCTTTGCTGGGCCTCTCAGAAGAACAGGGCCCTGCCTCTTCCTGCATGGGGATCTCATATTCTGGAGTCGCTTGAACATTTTTGTGTAGACCGTCAGCTGTGGTGAAAGAATGCTAGGTAAGTAGTTATCTTTTTTCCCCCAGTTCGTTGTTTGTTTTGGTTTAGTAGAGAAGAGAAGAGCAAGTTAATTTGCCTGGCACAAAAGTACTGATATACTACACATTTCAAGAAAAGAAACAGTCATCCACAAAGTTGACGGTAATGATGATAATTGTGGTAGAGAGCAAGGATTTCAGTGACCTGAAATATTTACTGTTAATGTAGTGCAAGAATGAGTCCTCATATGACAGTGGTGTGGCACAGATCAGAGTCCTAATGCACAGTCCAGGTAGATAGCTAGTGCCGTATTCAACGCACACACACACGGTGGTGGGTTAGAGCTTGTAGCAGGAGACATTTTAGACATTACAAAAGAGATAGAAGGCAAATAGATATATTTTTTTTAAAGAAAACAAGATAAAGAAAACAATACTTACATGTGGCATATTTGGATCAGTATCACGCAGCATGGGGTAGTACTCAATTATTTTCTGTGACATGACTTTCATTTCCAGCTTTGAGGGATAGCTTGCTTCTTTTCCCATCGGACTTGCGCGAAGGATTGCAACCATGCTTGTTATGGTGTTTCTTATCAATCTGCAACACAGCTCCTTCGACATCTTGAAGCCTCTTTCCTTCCCACTCCGAAGGAGTGCAAAATATTGAGCCCGTACCAAATCCAACTCTGAGTCCGTGTAAACGACATATTCTGGAGGGTCTGGCATCTTCATCTTTTTCTCATCTGATGTGGGAGTGGAGGTTTTAAGCTGGCATGGTGACGCAGAAGTAGTTGAGGGCATGCTCCTGTATTCACTGCAAGCACTTGAATCTTGGTCTATATTTCCAGACTATTAGAATTATGCAGGAAGAAAACAAAATGCATTGGGACAATTAGAAATGTGGTTAATGCTTAATACAATTTAATGTTCATAAAGTACATAATGCATACATAGATGTATAGATAGATCTGATGCAACTTACATTTTCATTGATAAAATCCCAAATTCTTCTCCTTCTGAGAAAGTTTTCAGGGCCAGGAAAAAGATCTTGCAAGTCCTCTCGGCTAAGGGCTTTCAAGGTGCATTCATCAACACTTGCAGCTGTAGACGACAAATAAAAACACTGTGTGTAAAGCAAAGTCAAGTTAAAAATCCAAGCAACATAAAAAGGTCACTTGTCTCTCAGAGCTAGGTGTATAAGCACTTGTGTATAATAAGTGTATAAGCACTTCATGAAAAGGGGGATCTTCTCCATGTCCACCATTTTGAATTCCCAGATAGACATTTCTAGCTTTAAACCCTGTACTTTGGTCATGCTAGAAACCATGAGTCTATTGTTTAGCATATATTCACAAATAGTTCAAATATGGCAATAGGCGGAACAGTTTCAATGAACAGCATACCTACAATAAAAACCAATCAACAACAACAAAAATCGCCGACCTGTATGCACCTGACAATCTTAAGCATTGGTTATCTACATTGTAAAATTACTTAAAGGGACACTGAGATGATTAGTTGTTTATTTCCAGAATTCATGCTGCCCATTCACTAATGTTGCCTTTTTCATGAATACTTACCACCACCATCAAATTCTAAGTATTCACTATGATTGGAAAAATTGCACTTTTCATGCATGAAAAGGGGGATCTTCTCCTTGGTCCGCCATTTTGAATTTCCAAAAATAGCCATTTTTAGCTGCAAAAGTGACTGTACTTGGACCACACTAGAAAATATTTGTTTATTACTCAGTAAACTTTCATGTAAAGATCAAATTTGGCAATAGGCAGCCCCGTTTCAATGAGCAGCATAGTTGCAGTACCTTTTTTTTTTTTTTTTTTTACCATTTCCTGCAGTGTCCCTTTAACCTAAAAAAAATATCTTTGACTTACCTTCCAATACCGAACGAGTGGCTTCATCAAAGCCATCCATTGTCATCAGGTTAGGCGGCAGGCTATAACAAAAACACAAAGCCAGAATTAATTAGCGGGGAAAACGTGGATATCCATGCACACTCAATACCATGGGTACACTCTTCTGTAGTCGTGCAGACAGCGAGCGAGTCGTGATGGGAAATTCCAGACTAGAGCTCTAGCCAATTAGTTTGCAAGACTTCGGTCTAACAATTCAGTCGGTGTGCCCCAAGCCAGGCCGTGGCCTCACGCAACACCTTAGAAACTCGATTATAAACAGACTAGCGTGCCCCCACTCTCGGACATAGCTACTGTTAATTTTAGCTGCAACATACACACTATTTGCCCACAAATAAACCCCTTTGAGTATGCTCGGAATATCATGCATAAAGTTGGTTACTCATAAAGCACAAAGCAGATGCCCGCGGGCGTTGCTAACGCTAAAATGGCCGCCAAATGACAGGACTAGCAACTCTGCTAGTAGTGCCACATGCGGTTTGAGTGTTAGCCATAACCAAACACATGCGGTTTGAGTGTTAGCCATAACCAAAGACGTGCCGTTTGGGTGTTAAGCTACAACGACAATACATGAAAGCGATAAAAAAGTACATGCATCTCATAAAGACAACCGTGTGCGTATTCTCGGAACATCATGCATTTGGTCGTTCAAATCGGAAACTGATGTCCGCGGGGGTTGCTAATGCTAAAATGGCCGCCAAACAACAAGGCTACCAACTCTGCTAGCAGTGAAAAAAACATGCCGTTTCAGTGTTGGCCAAAATATACCACCGCGATAAAAAGTACATGCATACAATACAAATAACATATACCATCATATGAAGTAAGTACACACTTCTGGTTAATAACGCGAACGTGTTTGGGTTGGGTTTCACCCACCACATAATCCCTTTTTCAAAACTGGAAGTTGGCAGCCATGGATGCACGAGCAAACGCCAGCTAGCGTGCTAAGCAAGTGACCAGTCCAGTCGACTTGAGAAACAGTCACAGGAAACCCATCAATAAAACGCGATGATAGCGAGAAAATAACAATTATATATGTATATATAAACGTTACGCTCCCTTACCTTGATTGATCCACTCCTTCGCCTGTCTTCTTCGTTTTCCAATACTACTGCTGCGTAGACCTCTACTTGAGGGTACTCTCGTGGTTTGAAACTCAACCTTGAACTCTCACACTTGCACTGACGCAATCGATGTCGGAACGTTGGATGACGTAAACCGAGGATGGAAATAAAATATAATTTATGATTTAAAAAAAAAAAATATTAAAAGTTTTTTTCACAACAACATATTGATCATATTCAAATAAATTAAGTGAAACGAAACTGAATATGTTTCTTTTTAAAATAATAAATACAAATGACTATCCACCCCAGTGATCCACCCCATGCACGTCATCAGCCAGCTTCAGTGCAGTCATCAATATTGATGAATGAATGAAATGCGAGCGAAAGTTGACTGGCATCATGGCGGCTTGGAGGTGTTGGATTTGTTTTGTCTTTGTTGCGCTTAGTCTTAAAGTTTTATTAAGCCATATCAATGCAAGTCATAGTCGCAGCCCGGATTTTTGGGTTTACTGTGGTATCGATGGATGTGAAAAGGACTTTAGAGTTTTCAACTCTTTTTTTCGCCACATTAAACGGACACACCTCGAGTATTACAGGACTGGACGTCCACCACGTTGGAGTACAACTGATTCTTCTCACTCTTCGGAGCAGGAAACATTTGGTGTGTCAGTTTTTGCCAATTGTACCACTCTTGCAGCAGCGGGCACCGGCACAAATGTTCCCAATCCCGTCCCACCTGTTGCCGTCCCACCTGTTGCTCTTGAACCTGACGTTGTCGGTCCTTCTGTAAGTTTACACTTCCATTTATTTAGCCTAATCAGTGTCAATGTCAATGACAATGTCCTGAAACATTGGTTTTCTCCATAAGGAGAAATGAGACGAGATATTTTAACTAAGATGTGTGGAAACATTCTCAAACACTATTCTTGTGCTTTTTTTGTCTTATGAACTTGTAGCCTATAGTAGAGATGGGTAGGCCTATTTAGGCCTAGGCCTACTTTAGTCAGTTTTACACACAAACCTCATTATATCTATGCTTCCTGAAGGAGGATGCTGTTGCGGAGACATCCAGAGCCGGACCTGATATGGCAAGATCTGCGGCTGCATTTGCCATCAGCATCCGAGAACAGGGCCATTTGTCACAGGTAGGCCTATTTGGCTCGATGAACAGATGCTTTACTAATAATTTAATGGTGAATAATGTGTTAAATGTTTATTTTATTGTTTTAATATGTATAAATTCTAGTTTCTTTCAGTACTTCAATGTTAATTGTGGGCCTGTAGTTAGGCCTATTTCAGGGTAGGCCTAGCCTAATTGTTTTACACGTATGTATTTTCACAGAGAACTGTCAGGAGTGTCATCTCAGGGGTGCAACAGTACCAAGCTGCTCTCCTTCTCACACTAAGGGACAGAGTCCAAAGGGTGTTTGAAGACCACCCAGAGACAACTGCTCAGCTCCAGAATGAGGCATTGGCTACATTTGATGCATTCATGGATCCTTTCTCAACCACCGCATATGGACAGAATAAAACCATCCGGGAACTATTCAATCCAGTCAACCCAGAGGAAGTTGTAGTATCCCAGAAGATTTGCTGGGTAAAGCGTGGTCATTCAAGGGTCATGGCCTTGAAGAATAAAAGTTTTTTACTATATACCACTCATTGAGAGTCTTAAGCAGTTACTGAGCAATTCTAGAATCTTCTCCATGGTGACAACTATTCCACAAAGAAGTAGAGAGGGATTCCTCTATGATTTTACTGATGGAGCTCTTTTTACATCCCATCCATTATATGCTCAAAGGCCAAATGCTTTGCAAATACTATTGTACAGTGATGAAATAGAGATCTGTAATCCGTTAGGGCCCCATACCTCTGCAAATAAATTATTAATGTTTTATTATAGTTTAGGTAATATTGATCCCAAATTCAGATCCAAGTTGGCTGCAATAAGGCTCCTTGCTATTGCCAAGGCGAGCGATGTTTCTCAATGGGGTGTTGATGTTATACTAAAAAGAATCCTGGAAGATCTGACACTTCTTTACAATGGTGTAAGGATTGAAACCTCAAGTGGTGAAATTGAATTATTTGGTGCTGTAATAGCCGTTTGTGGAGACACACTTGCCCAACATGATCTTGCTGGGTTTAAACAAGGTGTTGGGTTTGCTTATAGCAAATGTAGAAACTGTGAATGTTCCTTTAATGACATGCAAAACATGTATGATGAGAATTCGTTTACTGCAAGAAGCTTGGAAAAACACATCAGGCAATGTGTTGAAATAGACAAAGCAAGCACAGAAACATTGAAATCATCCCTCAAAACCACTTACGGGATTAACAGAAGAAGCAGACTAATTGATTTTCCAGCATTTGACATGATAAAACAAACTCCACAGGATGTAATGCATGTACTTTTTGAAGGTGTTGCACCAATGGAAATAAAACTTGTGTTGAAAAAACTTATTCTGTCAGGACACATACAATTAGATGAAATTAACTCCGCTATCATAAACTTTCCTTACTCTCCTCTGGATATGCGAGATAAGCCATGTCCTATTAGTGTCAACACCTTAGCTGCCAGTGACAATAAATTAAAACAGTCGTGTGGACAAATGTTAATTCTTTTAAAAATAATACCTTTTCTTTTTAATGATCATCTGGATAACGAATATGTCACATTTATACTCAATTTAATTAAGATTGTTCAAATTGTCCTTGCTCCTTTTATTTCGTTACAAACTGTGTTACATCTCAGACACATGATTGAGCAGCATCTGCACCAGTTCAAAGAACTCTTTCCTGAAGCCAATATAATTCCCAAGCAGCATTATATGCTACATCTACCAAGCCAGATTATATCTCTTGGTCCTTTAGTAAGAACTATGTGTATGAGATTTGAAGCTAAGCATAGCTATTTTAAGCAATGGGCTTCCAAATTAAATTTCAAAAATGTTTGTAAATCACTTGCAAACCATAATCAGTTCCTTGAATGTTGCAATGAAATAGGCATTGATCATCCAATTTTTGCTACTGAGAAAGAATCAGGGCCTGTCTCTGCTGTTAAAAATGTTGATTATGTTAAGAGAAAAGTCAGAGATTTTTTGGGCATAGAGGTCATTCATCATGTTGTCTCTGTGAAGTGGTACATCCTTAATGGCAATAAGTACATCAGTGGGAAATCTATGATTATCGTAGATGTAGATGATGTTTTCCCAGTGTTTGGACTGATAAAAGACATCTTTTTGATAGATTCTTCTTTCATTGCTTTTGAGTTCCAGCGTTATGAAACCCTAAATCTGAGTCCAGAGTTGTTGGCATATGAAGTGGTGATTCCCAATGCTGCCCAGGCCACAGAATTTGTTAAAGATCTTATAGACTGCCTCTCCTATTTTTCAGTTAGTTTCAAAGACCGTACCTTTGTGCCAATAAAATATAATCTTTCAGATGTTATTGCCCACAGACAGTAATATGGATTGACAATAATATTGGATGTTTTGTGTTGTTGTTGCTTTGGTGTTTTTGTGTGTTAGGGCTGGGCGGTATGCCGTTAAAAAACGTGATAACGGTTTCACCTACACGAGGTTCACTTTTTTATGAGAGAAGGGTTTTTTTGTTTTTATTCCAAAACAGTGATTAAAATTGAAATGCAGATTAATTAATTTAAATTTAGGATTTTATCTAATTTTTAAATTAAATTTCAGTCTTTTCTGCAGAAACATTGAGATGTGGGGGAAAATCACTGCTTATAAAAAAAACTGCCCCACCACCACCAAGTACAAAGAAAGAATTAAAGACAGAAATCCCAACTAACCCTACTTGGCATATTTGTTCTGTTCTCTGTGCACTTCCTATGGGCAACTGTTGTGTCCTCCGTTATAAGTTGCTTTATTAAAAAGCATTTGCCAAATGTAATGTAATGTAAGACTCTTGCAGTTTTGAACAAACATTTGTAATTTACTTGAAATCCGAGGAATAAAGTGAATTTTAAGATATTTTTTCTGTGACTCTTGAATCAAGCATGTTGAGCTTGTTATTGAATCTTAAAACAAGACTTATTTTGATGAGGAGAGGAGATGATGAGGAGGAGAAGCGTCATACATCTTATTTTCAGTGTTAACTGTCTCATTTTAGGATTCCCTGCCTGTTTGAGACAAAGAAGTACTATTTCACTTGATATAAGATTATACTGTTCTTAAAATGAGAAATCAATTCTTAAAACAAGAAAAAATATCTAACACTTCTAAATCTAAGTTTTTTTTTCTTGGGAAGAACCAAATAATTTGCAGTGTATAAATGGCACTTACCGAAGGACCTTCTTGTACTTCTTGTTCTTGTAAGTTTGAAGATTTGAAGAAATCCTTTGAAGATGTATTGATGATATCGGAGAGGATACTTCCAGTAATTAAAGTGTGCTCGTATCATTTGCATGCATGTGTTACTGACTGCCCTGGTGTGACCTGGTGTGTGGTCTTCCCCATTTCAGAGTTCAACAATAAATATGAACTTCATGTGAAATGCAGCTACAGGTGCTGCGGTTTGCACACACTTTAAAAAACAGACCATCATATGATGTAGGCCATTCCCCTCCTCTTTCTGTGGTTTGAAACTGTCTGTTTATTGTGGTGTGCAGTCTAATACATGATTTTAATGGGTCATTGGCCTTGTTTGGTGGAGCGTTCCCTTTGAAAATTGACCATGGTTTTGCTGTAGTAAGTACAACCCTAACCTTACTAACCCTAACTAGAAGTACTCGGAAACAAACATAGTAATACTATGGCTTATCCATGTTTTTGGGGGGTAACCATGAAAACCATGGTTCCTGACTATCCATGGATATCATGGTCAGTCATGGTTTTCAAGGTTTTTTCAGTATGGTTTGTGTCTATGGTTTAACTGTGGGTTTATGGTTAACTGTGGGTTTCATGGTCACCCAAAAAAAGCCATGAAAATGTAAAAAGGCTGTGGTGTAATGGATGGGGCATTGGACTAAAGGGGAGCGTACCTATATTCCCTGGGTCCTATGTTCCCCGGTCTTTGTATGGGACTGGGGAACTTAAGGCCCTTTTTCTAAAAAAGGGTTCTATGTTCCCCGCATTGTATCTAACCCTTCCCAAAACCATCCCTAAACCTAACCTGTCAGTAATGCAATGTTTCTGAGTTGTAAATTTGTGCCCTGACCAAAACTATTCCAAAACCTAACCTGTCACAGGTGTAAAAAAAGCAGCAGTCTATTTGGAAGCAGCGGGGAACAAAGAACCCTTTTTTTTTATTTTTAAAAAGGGTCCAAAGTTCCCTAGTTCCCTCAGAGTTGCAGGTTCAAATCCCACCCTTACCTCTCCCTACAGTCTATCTTCATCCATGACTGAATTACCTTTGAGCAAGGCAACTAACCCCACATTACTCCAAGGACTCTCACCAATATGTGCGTTGGATAAAAAAGTGGCAGCTAAGTGTAATTTAATGAATAATCATAAACTGTGATAAAACCGTGGTTGGTTTTCAGAGTAAAACCATGGTTCATTTTATAGTTAAACCATAGTCAAACCAAAAACCGTGCCGAACCATGCTAAAAAAAAACATGAAATCATGGTTTGCCATGGTCGATTTTCGTAAGGGTTCTTTCACAGGCTTTGCCAAGACTGTGTTGTGTATATGCAAAATACTGATATAATTGGTAGAATTTGAACTGACATCTTGATTTTGGCCATTGCAAATGTTGAAGTGCTTTCCCATGGACCATTGAAACATATGAAAGTACAAACTGACCAGACAATTTGACTCGTGATACAAAAAGTGTATTTAATTCAGAACCCATTTACAGTAGATAAGGTGTTGGCAAACTTTCTCTCTTGTTTTTACCTGTTTTACAATTAACTTTTAAACTACATCTACTGACCCATCTACCTTAGCTTTTGAAGTTCTAGTTGAAAATATTTTAGTTCAAGATAAAAAAAATGAAATGAGTGCACTCCCAAAAACCTATACACAAATACAAACTGCCACCAGCACTGTGGTTTGTACAAACTTAAAATAGATCAACTACTAGACCAACGATGTGTTGCCCTAGTTTCCTAGGGCCTACGCACCATGTGGTTTAACATTCTCATTTAAACGGTTTATTTAAGTACTGTAGGTTATCATTTGGTGGCTTTTATCTGTTTTGGCGAATAGACCCAATCACCTTCGTCTTGCCATCTCTCTCCCAATTCCTGATATAAGATTTGCCTCTGCTGGTCACATGCATGTAACATGCATACATTCTGCTGGCTATGGTCACATGCATGTGCTAACTGCATTGTTTTCCTAATTCACTTCATATTGGTGCTGTCACTCAGCAGACTATTTTTAGATTGATGAAGAGCACATTTTGGTGATGACAACAGCCAGAATATTATTGATTAATGTCCTAGGTAGGTTCAAATCATTGCCCCCAAGTGTTTTTTTTTAAGTAGTCTTTGGGGTTTTTTTGGGCTTTATTTGGCCATTATTCTAGTACAGTGTGAGAGTAGAAAGGAAATGACTGGGAGAGAGATGGGGCGGGGTCGGAAAATGACCCCAGCCTGATTCCCGTGGCCAATGTAAGCCAAAATGTGAGGGGCTTAGCGCACTGCGGCTCTCCAAGAATGTGGCAGATGTTTTGGCCCATGGTCTGATGTTGAGGGCCTAATCTGTATTTCATGTCACCACAAGAGGGCAGTATTTACTGAAAAAGGCCACTGCTGTCGCAATGATTCAGACAAGCCATTCAAAGTCAATGTGTATTTTATTGTCAAAAATGTAACATGCATTAGCAAAGAGTTGCATATTGCATTTCACCGGACTTCAGTGGGACCCAATGAAACATGGGCGTACTGACCATATGGACAATAGCAATAGGCCTCTGCATACGCATACAGTCACACACACCCAAACAGCCAACAAGGCCTGGCATTGCACCTTAATGGTCAGACTGAAGTGCTTGTATGAACACTGGTGTTGGCAGTGCTGTCGCTACTGTTGGAGCTTGAGGTTATAAGATGGCTGGCAGACTTCAAGCAACAGACATGTTGATAAACTGCTGTCCTCACCCTGGGTCTAAGGAGGAAAAATACCTGATTGACAACACAGTAAGAATGAGCAAGCAGGTCAGTAACTAACAGTGCTGTCAGAATGTATACCTCTGTTTCACAATTCATTTCAGACACAAACTGTACAATGTAGATCTGCACAATATTGTAGGGGTACAAAGCAGACAACAAAAGTAACGATGTGACAAAACAGGAGCACCAACGCTCTTCGCCTCCCTCTCATGTGTGGCACAAACAAGACCGTCCTCAGAATACGGCCGTAGCAAAACACAATTACAACAAGAGGAATCAGGAACAGAAACACAACTTGCATGTAGTACCTAAGCCTTTCCTCAAGTTCTTCATAAGGTTCATATGAACAGTAATACCCCACCACCCAACATGCTACAATAGTATAGTTTAAAAGATAAGAAGATAATGCCATTAGTTGTTAAAGAAATCATATGAATGAAAAGAAAATGAAAAAGAAAGAGAAGGAAGATAAGGTATATAACAAACCACTTAAAAAAACAACAGTCAATTTGATAATTGGCTGCTATGCATGGAGTGTGCCTTTGGTAATGCGAGACTCTGCTGTTGAAGGCCCTAGAGTCTTTCATGTCAACATTAGAGGGCAGCATTATCCCAAAAAAGGGCACTGAAACGGCCTGTAGCTGTTGAGCAGAATACACCCTCATAGCATTTACCGTATATGTCTACAGTGTGTGCTGTAAGGCACTGAGAAGAAGATACAGAGACAAAGAAAATCTGCTCAACTAATCGAGGAAAATCTGCTGACACAGTATGTAGGCCTATAAATAACACAACTTCACATAATGTTGTTGGGAGGTTGTTCCATCATCTTGATTGATTTCAATCACATACTATTTGGACCATGGTGACCTGAGACCCTTGTCTTTTCCAAAAGGCATTTCTTGTCTTTTAACAATTTGTTTTTGGTATTCTCATTATACTGTATTGTAATTTTCTTTTACAGTAATTCCAAAGATTTTCTTAGTCCCAATAGACCGTCTCTGGTAATTCTAGTCATTCCAAGTCAAAGTCAAAGTGTATTTTATTAGTCCGGCAGCCAAAAGCCAAATATCAGCCGAACCCAGTTTCGTCTGATAAAGTTTTTTTTCTTTGCAGTTTGTGGTTGCCTAAGGTGTACCTATTAAGATTCCAGACGATGCCCGGTGATATCCCTTGAGCATTTTCAGATATTGAGCCTTTTATGCTTGATGTGCTGAAGCCATAGATTACAACAGTCTTTGGCTCCCAATTCATGTTATGCTGACCAAATACCCTATACCATAGGCCTACTTATTTTGTATTTGTTTACATGGTGGGATGTGTATAAGAACAGGTGGTGAGGTATGGACATCAGTGGGGGTGGGGTCATGCATGTTTGGGGGCGGGGCATTCACCCAAAAAGCCTGATTTTCCAAGTCGGAGACACAAAGGCCAACATTTCGCCAAACGTGGCTTTATATCTCATAGTGGGTTGTTTGGTTTTGCTGTTTGTAGTTGTCCAAGACTTACCCATCAGGATAAGAGTGGGTGATGTGCCAATTTCAGATATTAACCCTTTCATGTTGATTTCGCTGCAGCCATAGCCCACAAGCTTTTGACAGCTTCATAACTGCACTATGATTAACCATAGAGCATTCTGGGTGGTAGGCCAGTAGGTCAAAGTGGAGAAAGTGTCCTCTTACCAAATAAATTTTAGACAATTACATAACTAGCTGTTTGTCAAGCAGAAATATGTAACATTTAGGCGAATATTGGTGGTGTCAGCTTAGACATACCCAGAAAGCATTATAAATTCAACACAGAATTTCACCATTTCATACATTGCTATTTACTCTTCCTGTGCTGTTGTAACACAAAATAAAAATTGTAAGATATAATTACATAATTTTTGGCTGATTATTCGTTTGCCTACAAAGTACATAATTTCAGTGGTGGTCGTATTAACATGGAAAGAGATAAAATTAAAAATGTAAATCCACAAAATGACATTGTAATTGACCTTTTATCAGCCCATGCCATATCAGGGTGTGACACTGCGGCATCCTATTTTGGTATTGGTAAAGGCTCTGTTATCAAGACCCTAAAAGCTGGATATCACTTGACATCAATTGGTAATGTGCTGGCACCATTCCAACAACTTTCCAGTGAGGCCACTAACTTTGTGTCGGCATGTTATGGCATTCCAGACAGTATCAGCATGTCACATACAAGGTTGGTGGTATGGGGAAAAAAGAATGGGAAAGGTCATTTATCTTCACCTAACCTGGCTGCTCTTCCACCAACAACAGAGGCATTTCTTGAGAATGTGAAAAGGGCTCATTTTCAAGCAATATTGTGGAGGACATTGGTTCACACTCCACCTGAACTATCTCCTGAAGCATTTGGATGGAAGAAAGACCCATGCAACAAAGCACTGATACCAATAAGTGTTCCAGAAAATGTCAAAGTGGCACCAGACTACATTTTACAGATGATCAGATGTGGTTGCAAGAGTAAAAGCCCCTGCAATTCTAAGAAATGTAGCTGTGCGGTAAACAATGTGCCTTGCACCATTTTCTGTGCATGTTTTCGGCTGGGATGCTGCCGAACCAATGTTGTGTGAGCTTTGTGTGTGTGTGTGTGTGTGTGTGTGTGTGTGTGTGTGTGTGTGTGTGTGTGTGTGTGTGTGTGTGTGTGTGTGTGTGTGTGTGTGTGTGTGTGCGTGCGTGCGTGCGTGTAGTGTATATAATGTAGGCTATAGGTGTTTTAGGTGTTAGGACTCTGTATGTTGTATAGGTGTAGACAGGTCTTTCTGTGCGAATTTAAATGCATGTACATGTCTTATTTGATGGCTTCATGGACTTTTAAGTGATCAATTAATACCAGTCAAGATACACTGGATTGACTTAATTTTTGACTCCACAGTATTTATAATGTATAGCTTAGACCTCTCTCTCTCTCTCTCTCTCTCTCTCTCTCTCTCTCTCTCTCTCTCTCTCTCTCTCTCTCTGAGCGTGCGGTACTGTATGTTGCAGTGTATATAGGTCTTTCTGTGTAAATTTAAATGCATGTACAGATCTTATTTGATGACTTTATGGATTTAAGTGATCATTCAATACCAGTCTGGATACACTGCATGTACAGTGCCATGATAAAGTTTGGGCACCCTTTTGGAAGATCATTACATCGGTTTATTTCTCGTTGAGCTTTTAAAGTAGCAACTTCCTTTTAAGTGGAAGATTTTCCATAGGTGTTATAGAAAGAATTTTATGTGGATTTAAGCAAAGATATGCATGTGCATAAATATGGGCACCCCAAAGAAGGTAGGCCTATACCATTAATATGAAGTAGAGCTCACCTTTACTGATCTAATGGCCTTTTGATACTTGCTATACAAGAAGACAAGTTTCAACTGCCTGGTGGTACTGAATAGTTGCCAATTATTCTATCCAGAACCCCTCTAATTCAGTCAGATTACTCATCTGTCTTCTGTAGACATCCTGGTTCAAATAAATTAATTCTTTTTCAATGATGGTGTTATCTCAAGATTGGTATGACCATTTCAAGACATTGTACTTGTTGTTTTGCATTAACTCATTGCTGAATTTTGATCAACACTGTCCTGCTGGAAAGTCCAAACTCTGCTCAGCTCTAATTTTGTGACTGACACTTGAACATGTTTTTGAAAAATATGCTATTTGAATAGAATTAGTGAGGCCCTTAACTGTAATAAGTTTTACAGTGTGTATACTATCCACACAGACCTATAGTAGGGTGTGTTTTAGACCAGAGGTCATAGAATTTATGGGTGCATTTTTTTGCCATGTCCACCTCCCATTGTTAAGGTCAAATAACTCTAGCTCAGTCTCATCTGACCACACTATGGTTTCCCAAACTGCTTTTAGCTTGTCCAGATAAGCTTTCTGCATACGTTTAACAACTTATTTCTGATGGATACACAGGAAAGCCTTTTTATTCGTCACCCATCCAATGAGCTTTTGCCTTGTGAAAAGTATACGTAGAAGGACCCATGTCTAAGTCTGCACTATCAGCAGCTATGGTCTTGTAATTCTATGGAGTTGTTCTGTAGTGTGCCTGTTACAATTCTTACCATCCTTTAGCCATGCCCTTTTAACTATTTTTCAACAAACTACAGTTTGTTCAGAGCCCACCATATTCCACTCTCCAAGACAGAACTTAGGACAAGCCTCGTCTATAATTGTGTATGATAAATAACATTTTAATGACCAATCATGTCTGTCTTGGTGACTGAAGGGATTACAAAGTCATTAAAACCAGTTTGTGCGGCAAAGGTGAGCTCTATTTCATATCAATGGTATACCTTCTTTGGGGTGCCCATATTTATGCACACGCCTATTTTTGTTTAAATCCACATAAAATTCTATCTATAACACCTATGAAAATTCTTCCACTGCTGAAATGTTTCTCTTTCCCTACAGTTTAACATATGTTAAAATGAAGTTGCTACTTTAAAAGTTCAACGAGAAATAAACCGATGTAATGATTTTCGAAAAGGGTGCCCAAACTTTCTCATGGCACTGTATGTCATTCCTTTACTCATCTTTTGGAACAGCCAACGACTGCTCACCAGTTACCCCCACACTCTGTTGTTCTTTTTTTTTTTTATGTTGGCTATTTGTGGTAGGCTACCTACCGGCGATGTTGTCATGTATGTTGTCATGATGTGATGTTATGCAGGATCTCATAATGGACAATCCGTTCCATACTTTACAGTCTTATTCTAAGCAATGTTGTGAATGTTTTTACTGAGGCATTTGTTGATTTGTCATTCATGACCTGATTTACATTTATATAACTAAATGCATAAAAATAGGCCGAAATCGCATTTTTTAAGGTTATTAGCAGTATTTTCTCTGTACCTGGATAACAAAAGGAGATAGCCACAATTAACCACAGTAAATATTCTTGTATGTACGATATTAACAAAATAAAAAAGGAATTTTGAAGCTGGCATTTTCAGGTGGTCAGATTCATTGCATCAAAATATATGCAAATTAGTGCATATTTAATTAGATAATAGCCTAATTAGCATATTTAAACATAAAATATAGAAAACTTGTAATACATTTTTTTCTCCAATTCATACGAGTAATCATCTGATAAAGTTTCATATTGATATCTGCAAGTTAAAAAAAAAAACCCTATTCACCTACAGTGTCTCGCCTTATTTGTGGGATTGCTGTTATGAAAGGGTTAATTATTACCCCATATTGGGTTTGTTTCAATAAGGGCAGTGTTAAGGCAGTCCAATGTGAATGTTTTTCAGGTAATATAAGCATTTTGGTACATTTTGTAACATTATTCACAGTAATATTAGGTGTCTTTAGTTTTTTGTCATAATTTGCATTTATGGGACAATAAAGGCTCAAAATCTGGAAATGCTCAAGTGATATCACCGGGCATCGTCTGAAATCTTGAAGACTTGCCTAAAATCTATCAGATAAAGCAAAAAAAAGAACTTTATCAAAGAAATCTGGGTTCAACCCCACGGCTCCCGGACTATATTGTTAAAAAAGTAATGTAGCCAGTTGCACAGTAGATTGAAAGTGCATTTGACTCCATATATACATACTTATATGGACATTGACAGCCAACACACACACACACACACAAAAGGGGTTTGGGTCGTCCTGGACCTTTTTCGAAAAAATAATAATTAAAAAAACCCTTAACTCCTGTGCAACCTCATGTTCCCTTCATCATGTTTGTGAATTTCTGTGCATGCTTGTTTTTGAGAGTGAGACATACACAGACAGAGAAAGATAAGGACAGAGTGAAGAGAGTGAGCAGCCTCTTCCTCTATCTCCCTATCTCTCGGATTGAGCCACTAGCACTCTTCCTGTGCAAGGTTGCAACATTGAAGTATACATGGGTTCTGGCTGTTTGTACACAGTTGAATGTGTACACAGCCAGGGATTCCAAAATGCTATGCGGCTAGGTGTTTATCATTGGAAATCCCATTTCAGCCCTGCACAGTGTATGACAAGAACCTGTTGTCTTTCCGGCTTGTGGTTTTATCCACTTACTCGCCCACTGTACTGTCTGTGACACAAGAACATACAAGAGCATCTTGTCGCTCGGAATTCTGTGCCATGTTCCCCCCCAAAAAAGCTATATTGTGTTGCGAAGCGTTAGCCACTGCTGACAAGGCGGGGTTTCACGATCGGAGGCAGCCTCTGATTGTTTGGAAGCTGCCATCACTCAAACATTGTCCTCACGTGTGATTGGAGTGAAACAACAAAGCATATGAATCAATTCTGATGTACTCACGTTAAGATATGTTATCCCAGAATGGAGTATAGAATCCATGTATAGAAATGTGGTGGGGGTAGGGGGTTAAGATGGGAAGGGGGTGGGGTGTCAGCTTACAAGAATTAATTAAGGTACATGTAGTACTTATTATCTGGTCCTGCAACATAACGACATGGCAAGATCTTAATTAACCCTATCGCGCCGGATGCATCATTTATGATGCATCAAATTCAAAGCCCTCTCCACGCTGACACAAAAAAAAAATCCATCTCAAAAACATCCTGCGTGTCATTTCCAAACGTCCTGCAGTACACGGAAACCGCCACAAGAGAGCAGCGGTCAACAACAAGTTGATCACAGCTCGGCGAAAAATGCAAAAATGGAGTAGAAGCGGTTTCCCTGACCGACGCTGAGATATCGTCAAATTGCAAAAGGTTTGCGTGCAAATTTCTGAAATATAACTCTATATCCTTTAATTTGAACACTTGCTTTGTGCAATTAATCAAGGAAGAGTTTATATTTTTACACCGTGTTGCAGAGAGATCGTGCTAAAACTGATGAAACATATAAGCACCATCCGGCGGTGGCAGGAAGTCAGCCATCAATGCATTTGCTCCATAGGGAAACTTACAAAGCATACCACGACGATCGTTTAACAAAACACACAAGTTGTTTTACTTCAAGACAAAGATATTGCCTTAAGAAACAGGTTTTACTTGCAATTTTGAAAATGTAATGCAAAATGTTGAAATTATGATCTCGTATAAAATGCATTGAAGTGAATGGAGAAATGGTCCAATTGTAGTAATGGACCCATATATTCAAATTACACATAAAACATGAATAATGATCTATATTACACTCATAAATAGGTTGTTGAGCATTCGATCAGCTATGTTTTTACATAGATTTTAAAAAATTACCCAACCAGGCTGTGGGAAATGTAAAATATGGTCCTGCTAAAACAAGGATAGGCTTAAAAAAAATGGCAGGATCTCACTAAATATTTAAAGATAATCCTCAAATTAAATTGTCTGACAACTTTTTTCAATAAAAAAAAGTTGTAAATGCATTAAAAGTCATTTTTCAATGGTCATGAAATTGGAATTTTCATTCATTAAAAGCCTGATGCATCATATATGATGCATTAAATATCTCAGTGACCTTAACAAAATTTTGATTTTTTTTTACATTTCTTATAAGGGACCAATATTGAAGCAAATTCCAAAAAATTAGAATTTTCTCTCATTGCTTTCATGGTTCAGGTTTCACAGGGTTAAGACAAGGTCTGCACTTTCAAATAGCCTTTCAAAAGGCCTGGCATTGCATCTCAAGGGTCACTCTGCAGTGCTTGTATGACCACTGGCATGGGCAGTGTTGTTGCTACTGTTGGAGCTTGAGGTCCTAATGTGACTGGCTTCAAGCAACAGACATGTTGATAAACGGCTGTCCTCACACTGGGTCTAAGGAGGAAAAATACTGAGTTGACAACACAGTAAGAATGAGCAAGGATAAAGCTAACCCAGTGTGCTGTCTCAATGTTTGCTGTTTCACAGTCCACTTTAGAGTCAAATCGTTCATAGGTCTCCAGAACATTGTAGGGCACAAAGCAGACAACAAAAGCAACAATGTGGCAAAACAGGAGCACCAACGCTCTTTTCCTGCCTCTCATTTGTGGCACAGACAAGACCGTTCTCAGAATACAGCCGTAGCAAAACACAATTACAACAAGAGGAATCAGGAACAGAAACACAAATTGCATGTAGTGGCCAAGCCTTTCCTCTAATTCTGCAGAGGGTTCATACGAACAGTAATACTCCTCATCATCATCATCAAATTCAGCCTCAGTAAGAACTAGAATTCTGATGCTTGCTGCGATGCTGATGATCCAGGTGGCAACACAGACCACTCGAGCACATAGAAGCCTGCGTCCAGGTTGGGTCAGGGGCCGTCCCTTCAGAACCACAGTGCAGAAGCGGTCCAATGTCATGGCCGTCAGCAGTAGCAGACTTCCCGACTGACCAGTGAAGAAAGCTCCTTCGATAATCTTGCAGGCTGCCTCTCCAAACACCCAGTGGTGCAGGAAATAGATGCCAGTGAATGGCAAAGTGAGGGTGAACAGGAGATTGAACGAGGCGAGGCAGAGGAAGAAGAGGTTTGAGACTTTCCGATTGTCTTCAAAGCGGACAACGATGTACATCAGTAAACCATTCGCCAGCACACTGAGGGCAAATATCACAAGGAGACTCGCTCCCACTACTTTTACCAAGGAGATAAAGAATTCAACACAGTTGCCATCTGTATCATTGTTATCCATGTAATCATTGTAATCCATATCAGAATTATCTTCATCCATTGAATATTCATTTTGCTGTGCAAAGAGATGGAGGAAACACAGAGGCATTAGATGCATGTACTCATTATACTAATTTGGTTATTTGTATTGACAAAGGCCTTTACACCGCAATCAATCATTCTCATCATGAGACACACACAGATGAGAGACACCAAATGCACTTTGACAAATTGTTGATGAACTAGAAATGGCACTTACCGAGGCACTGTCTTGTATAGTCGAGACGTCAAAGAGAGAGCTTCACTGGTGAGTGTTTACCAAAAATGTGGAACAACGTGAGCGACTTGCAGTAAGAAATGACTTGAAGATTTATTTATGATATTGAAGCGGAAATAGCAGTATGTTGCTGACTGTGCTTTTATCCTTTGCATGACATGGAACTGTGTGCATGTAGTCACTGACTCGAGACTTTATGATCTGCTGTATTTCAAACTTCAGCTATACTAACTTCATGTGAAATAGAGATACAGGAGCTGTGATTTGCACAAACTTTAGAGACAGACCATCATATGATATAGGCCATTTCCATCCTCTCTCTGTGGAGGTAAATTTTGTCTGTATATTTTGTGCATTCTAATACATGGTTTTAAGGGGCCATTGGCCTTGATTGGTGCAGGTGCTTTCTTTCACAGGCATTGCCAAGACTGTGTTGTCTACTATATATGCGAAATGCATGTTTTGTTAAAAAACGAAAGTTGGAGAGAAGCGTAATGAAATGTAGCATGCCTAATTTACCACTTGCATTCTGTTCTCCACTCAACTGTCATTCATCTGAATTCAGTGCGAAAAGATAGGCACACCTATTTAACCAGCTGCATCTCATTCGCCACTCTGCCGTCATTCGGTGTAATTTCAGTTTACTGATAATATGGACATTAACCACACACACACACACTGATAATATGGACATTAACCACACACACACACACACACACACACACACACACACACACACACACACACACACACACACACACACACACACACACACACACACACACACACACTAATCACATACAGGCAAGTGCAATCAACAAACAAGTACTATTTCAGGCTAGCTGTTAGCTTCTACTGTGTTCTTAGCAGAATTAACCAAACTTTTACCTCAGAAGTAAAATAAAACACATGTAGAACTCATTATCAGGACCTTAAAGGGACACTGTGCAGGAAATGGTCAAAAATGGTACTGCAACTATGCTGCTCATTGAAACTAGGCTCCCTATTGCCAAATTTGATCTTTACATGAAAGTTTGCTAAGTAATAAAACAATATTTTCTAGTAAAATCCAAGTACACTAATTTTTGCAGCTAAAAATGGCTATTTTTGGAAATTCAAAATGGCGGACCATGGAGAAGATCCTCCTTTTCATGTATGAAAAGTGCAATTTTTCCAGTCATAATGAATACCGGTACTTAGAATTTGATGGTGGTGGTGAGTATTCATGAAAAAGGTAACATTAGTGAGTGGGCAGCATGAATTCTGGAAATGAACAACTAAAAATCTCACACAGTGTCCCTTTAACTCATTGGCTGCCAGCCATTTTCATAAAAGAGTACCTCGGAGTGCCAGCCATTTTTCAGCATTTTGGGTGTTTTTTGGAGGCTCACAGAAAATTGAGTTCTGTGTCTATGTCAACACCATACCTATCAAAACACAGATTAGACGCTCATCTGTCATCAGAAAAAAACGGTGTCTCTCTACCCCTTTCCGTTCTTTCATAATCATCTGTTGAAATTAAGTGGAATTCGCCAAAATGCTGCTTTCTAGCCAAAAAGCTGAGAAAACGCCATTTGAAGTAGAACTATAACTGCAAACGTTTTTGCCCGTAATGGCATCGTCCTAACAACTCCAAACCTATCAGCTGCTATTACACAGTCTTCTGTCATCTGTAGCCTGAACAAAAAGATCATTTGTATGACCTTTTCAACCTAATATACTGAAATATAACGGGGGGACTCGAAAACAAGGGTGTTTTGGTTTAGTTGCTGGCGCGCAGCATGGATCATGACAGCAGTTGCCCCTAACTCCGGTAACTCCCTACCTCTCCCTCTCCCTCTCCCTCTCCCTCTCTCTCTCCCCTCGTTGGAGAACGAATCACAGCTGGTTTATTTCCTCCAGAAATAGTACCGTGTTGTGTCTTGTGGGGAGGGAGGCAGGTAGGCAGGCAGCACCGCTTAGCGTAGCTTACTGCAGCTTCTTTGGCAGAGCGGACAATTTGCAGATTGATGATTACTGTCATCATGGTTCTGCTATAGTGATCTTGTCATATATTGTTCAATGAATTTTCTTTTGATAAAGTACTGATCACACATCCAACATTTCACAAGCCGATTGGATTGGTGAATGCTAGCTGGTCTGAGGCTAAGTGCAATGCTTTCTAATGTGAGCTGAATGCATCTGACCAGACACAAAGGCTACTCTGTTCCAAGAATCTGCAACCCCCCTGTCTTTTTTGATGATACAGTAAGCTGATCATACTATACAGATCCATAAAAATAACTGTGGATTGAGTAAAAAATAGTTGACTTACCAAGGCTCCTTTATTTAGGCTTAGTTGTAAGTTGTTAGCGATTTCGTGCTAGCTAGCTAGCTAGCGTAGCAAACTTTATACCCAAGTTACCTCAGTTGGGACACATCACCACTAGTCCCGTGCATTCTCCTGTTAGATGATATTTTGTAAGCAACATCCTGATGTTGTGTAGGCTGATCACATTATCCAAAATGAAAGGTTGTCACACAGATCATCTCATGGTGTATTTTGGGCAAGTTAGCTACAATGCCTTCTAGCTAGATAGCAACAGGGGATTGTATTTTGGTCATGAGAGGAAGGTTTTTTTTTGGCCAGGCTCTGACACTAAAATCAGTAGCCTACCTGTGTTAAAATCAGAGGGCAAGAAAGTAGACTACTGTCACAGGTGCTTTACTTTCAAAAATGATTTTGCTATGCTACTTTTGAGATTATATTATAATAGTAAAAAAGGGGTGTTTTTGTCTTGACATTTCATCTTGCTCTGAGCTAAAGCCCTGCCTTGACTGTTCCTAAGGACACTTCTGCCACCTACAGGAACAGTTAGAAAATGCCTTGAGGCTTGAAATTCATACAGAAGATAGGTCAGACCGTCCTCGAGGCCTGGCTGTAAAAAAACGCAATTGTCGGCGAACGACGTCGAAGGTAGGGGGCGTCACTATTTGAAATGACGTCATTCGACGGCCAAGGCAGTCAATGAGTTAAGGGTCAGACTGAAGTGTGTGTATGAACATTGGTGTGGACAGTGGAGCTTGAGGTTCTAAGATGGCAGGCAGGCTTCAAGCAACAAACATGTTGATAAACTATTATTCTCACACTGGGTCTGAGGAGGAAAAATACCGGATTGACAACACAGTAAGAATGAGCCAGGATGTGGCTAACCCACTGTGCTGTCACAATGTTTGCTGTTTCACAGTCCATATCAGAGTCAAATCGTTCATAGGTCTCCAGAATATTGTAGGGTACAAAGCAGACAACAAACGCAACAATGTGGCAAAACAGGAGGACCAACGCTCTTTGCCTGCCTCTCATGTGTGGCACAGACAAGACCGTCCTCAGAATACAGCCGTAGCAAAACACAATTACAACAAGAGGAATCAGGAACAGAAACACAAATTGCATGTAGGGGCAAAGCCATTCCTCTAGTTCTCCAGAAGGTTCATACGAACAGTAACACTCCTCATTAACATCATCAAATTCAGCCTCAGTAAGAACTTAAACTCTGATGCTTGCTGCAATGCTGATGACCCAGGAGGCCACACAGACCCCTCGAACACACTGAAGCCTGTGTCCAGGTTGAGTCAGGGGCCATCCCTTCAGAACCACTGTGCAGAAGCGGTCCAACGTCATGGCTGTCAGCAGTAGCAGACTTCCCGTCTGGCCAGTGAAGAAAGCCCCGTTGATAATCTTGCAGGCTGCCTCTCCAAACATCCAGTTGAAGTGGTGCAGGCAGTCGACAGCCAAGAATGGCAGAGTGATGGTCAAAAGGAGATTGAACGAGGCGAGGCAGATGAAGAAAAGATTTGAGACTTTCCGAATGTCTTCAAAGCGGACAACGATGTACATCAGCAGACCATTAGCCAGCACACTGAGGACAAAGATCACGAGGAGACTTGCTCCCCTTACATTTACCAGGGAGATTAGGAATTCACAGTTGTAATCTGTGTCATAGTAATCTGCATTGTTGTTATCCATGGCAGCATTATCTTCATCCATTGAATTGTATAGACTGCGGTTCATTTTGCTGTGCAAAGAGATGGAGGAAACACACAGGCATTAGATGAATGTGTCCATTCAGTTACAAGTTCTCAAGTTATTTCTTTCACTCACCACATCTTTTGTGTGATGTTGTGTGCACAGCCAAACCTTAGATCAACCCAACCAAGTTGAGTTAAATGAATAAAATGGAATACATTTTGTACATGATTAAATCTGGAGGAAATACTGTTACTAATATGTAGACGTATATGATTTAATCGGGTGGACAGTCATCATTGCTTATGCTCTGAACAACACAGTATAAACAAAGTTGGGGGAACATCAGGAGCACGTCTAGGGAACCAGACGTGACCAGACCTATAATGTAACCATCAAGGTTATGGGAACCATATGGGAACGATGAGGGAACAAACATGAAAAGCAATAAAGGTACGGTGAGAGAACGGCGAGGGAATGGAATGGGAACCACACGTATATCGTTCTGGGAACTTAAATTAAACTTTCCTGGCAACCCAGTGAGAACCGAAACAGAACCAAAAATGACGTATCCGAAACGTATCTAGAACCGAACCGGAACCAATGGCTGCTTGGTTTTTACTGTAACCAAAGGGAACGTTTGTAAGTGGTAGATTTTGGTTTGGTAATAACCCCAACCTTTAGAGAACCAAAAGTCAAACGTTTTCTTTACGTTCTCTGTTACTAGGGCATACAATGGCGCAGACAAACTCCATCACCTCGAGGAGGCGGGGGCTCTCTGGAGTACTTCTAACTCCACACAATTTAACAACTTCATTTGTCACTGACACTGGAGAGCATCTCACTCCATTTGGTGTTGGAATTACTCCAATAGTGTTAATAAGCCTTAACACTGCAAAATTAACACTGGCAAATTTACTGTGTACTTGTACTGGCAGAGGCCTTTACACTACCATCAATCATTCTCATCATGAAACACAGCAGATAAGACCAAACTTTCTTTTAAAAATTGTTGATGAACTAGAAATGTCACTTACCCAGGCACTGTCTTGTGTAGTCAGGTGACACCTCACAAAGAGCTTCACCAAGTCACCAAGTTCACACAGTGCTACCCAAAACATTGAACGACTTGCAGCAAGAATTGAATTGAAGATTTATTTATGATATTGACGCGGAAAATACAATATGTTGCAAGACTGAGTGTGCTTGTATCCTTTGAGTGTCATGCAGCGATGTGCATGTACACTGACTTCCCTGGTGAGACTTTATGGTCTACTATATTTCAAACTTCAACTATAAATATTAACTTCATGTGAAATGTGGATACAGGAGCTGTGGTTTCCACAAACTTTAAAAACAGACTATCATACGGTATAGGGCAGAAATGTGTTAACCTCCTCGCTCTGTGGTTTGGAATCATGTGTATATTTTGGTGCAGTGCAATATATAGTTGTAATGGGTCATTGGCCTTGATTGGTGTTGCTCTCTTTTAAAGGCATTGCCAAGACCACATTGGTATATGCACAATTATTGCTGATAATATAATTAGTAGAATTTGAACGGACAGTCTGACACCGTTTGAATTTGGTACCTGCAAATGTTTATATGCTTTCCACGAACCATTGAAACACATAAAAGACAAACTGACCAGACAATTTGACTTACTTATTCAAAGTGCATGTTAAATTCAGAACCTGTTCAGATAAGGCAGTGGTTCTCAACCTGCTTTGAACAAACACCCCCTTGGCCTCATCACAAGCCTCCCACCCCCCCCTTCCCAGTATTAAAAAAATGAAATGGACTAATGCCCCCCAATGGCAACTAAGCACCGCCCCCTCTCAGCTGTATACTTCTCAATGCCCCCCTAGAGCCACCCAACGCCCCCTGGGGGGCTGTACCGCCCGCGTTAAGAAACATTGGCTAAACTTTCTCTCTTGTTTTTACCCATGTTTTACCATAAACTGTTAAACTAAATCAACTAAAAGCCCATGGCTCAAACTTACTTTTGAAGTTCAAGTTGGAGTTATTTTTGTTTAAAATAAAAATGTTGGCCTATATTAAAATGAGAGCACTCCACAAAACGTATATACACTTCAGCTAGCACTGTGGTTTGTGCAAACTTTAAAAAGATCATCAACTACTAGACCAGCAATGTGTTGCCCGCCTCACTCTGTGGTTTAACATTCTCTGTATATTTTGAAGTTCAGTAGTATCATTTGCTGGCTTTCATCTGTTTTAACGAATAGACTAGCCAATCACCTCCGTGTTCTTCTCTTTCAAGAGAACATTTTAACGTCATGCCATCTCTCTCTCTCTCTCTCTCTCTCTCTCTCTCTCTCTCTCTCTCTCTCTCTCTCTCTCTCTCTCTCTCTCTCTGTATCTCTCCCTCTCTCTCTCTCTCTCTGCCTGATGAACATTTTGCTTTTTAAATCCTGCCGGCTACAGTAACTGCATTGTTTTCCCATTCACTTTACTTTGGTGACATCACTCAGCAGAATATTTTTAGATTGATGAAGAGCACCTTTTGGGGATGACAAACAGGCATAATATTATTGATCAATGTCCTATGTTCATTGGGCAGTCATGGGTAAGCGGTTAGTGTGTCAGACTTGCATCCCAAAGGTTGCCGGTTGGACTCCCGACCCGCCAGGTTGGTGGGGGGAGTAATTAACCAGTGCTCTCCCCCATCCTCCTCCATGACTGAGGTACCCTGAGCATGGTACCATCCCGCCGCACTGCTCCCTTGGGGCGCCATTGGGGGCTGCCCCCTTGCACGGGTTAAGCATGAATGCAATTTCGTTGTGTGCAGTGTGCAGTAAACACTATAGTGTTGCGTCACAATGACAATGGGAGTCGGAGTTCCCCAGTTGGGCTTTCACTTTCATTTCAAATCGGCAAAAAGGAAGTTGCCTTACAAGATGTCAACACAAGGCTTGTTGCCTTACAAGATGTCAACACAAGGCACTATTGTCCTTTCTTTCTATGGACATTTATTGGCCTACTTGTTATTTGTGTTTCAGGCAATATATTAATGTATGTATTGTAGCACTATGCAAATGTAGACACACAAACAATATACCCAACTAAATGTGGCAAACGTTCTTTAATTTTCTGTGCACAGCAAATACATGATTATGTAGGCTACATAACACTATTTTTCCTCACTATCCTATCTATTGGCCAATTTGTTATTTGCTATTCGGGCAATTTATTACAGTAGGATTTAGGTCCTACAAGATGTTCTTTCCCTGAAAAACATTTTCCCATCACTCCTCAAACAATCATATAGTACATATATGTTACAGAGACACTCATGAAATGCATACAGCTGTGGCTTGCTAGCCTAGGTAACTAGCCCCACCCCCCAGTGGCTTAAAATTATTGCCTGCGAGTGGGTCTCAGACAATGCCCCAATGCCCTGAATCTGGCAATCACAATGCAGGAGACTTGTTTTGAATCTTTGGATGCAAAGCGGAGAGGGGTTTGAGGGAGTGACAACAAAGCGTTGGGCAGTAGGCACAGACACAGTTTGAAAAACAACTCGTTGTTCCATCAACAATCTCTTGATGTGTCATTCATCGGGGCCAGACTAAATTACACATTTAATCTCACATTTAGCCTGGTTTATCAGGCTAGTGGTTTGCACAAACTTCAAAAAGAGACGATCATATTGGCTATTTCCCTCCCCTCTCTGTGGTTTGAAATTGTCTGTATACCTTGGTGTGCAGTCTAATACAATATAATGACATTTCCAAGATCTTCATTAACCCGTTTTAGCCTGATGACTCGTAGGCCTATATGTTGTTTAACCTTTGGTGCCTAGACAGACACATAAACGCTGCATTTATGCTCTTTAGATTTTAATAAAAATGTGGGTATGTTACAGCTGAATGAACACAGTCTAATGCAAGATGAGGGTCTTGGGATTTAAATGCAACTTATTTCATGTTTTTATGTACATCAGAGACTAAGATATTTAGGTTTGAGGGCAACTTGCGTAACAAGGGCTTAGGCATTCAGCAGCCGTTTTTGCAGGTGCTTCAATGGGTTAAAGCAGTGGTTCCCAACCTATGGGTCGGGACCCCCCTTATGGGTCGCCAAAGATCCACAGGGGGTCGCGGAGCCCTCTTGATTTTAAGGGGTTTCGTTTTAAATATATATAGCCCATGTTGAATAAAAGACAAAGCATTTAACTAATAAATGCATAGACGCAACAAATTGTAAGTGCTACATTAAACATTTATTCTATATTTGACCAAAGACGAATTGAGCAATACAATAACTAAAATAAGTTTTCGCAGGAAACGGAGGGCATCTTGTGACTCCGTCTCGTGCGGGCGCTCGCGTGGTTGGGTCACCAAAGCTTACAATAGTAAAAACATGGGTCCCTGAAGAAAAAGGTTGGGAACCAATGGGTTAAAGGACCAGTTCTGCCAATTTCAATATGCTGTTGTAATGCTCACACTATCCTTGACTTGTCAGTACCCGGTGATGCTGCATCTTTCGGCTCAGCCCTATCCGAGATCTGAGCTATTCTAATGGGGCAGATTTTGTTTACATTTTGAAAATTCTTAACATAGGCCTACTCCAAATATTTTCCCAAAAGGTATCACTGTTTGCTAGTTGTCTGCTGATGTTGCATAACCTTTTGGATGTTATTGGGAATAAATCAAGATGATTTTTTGAAATGTAAACAAAGAGCTGCCCCCATTACAATGACCAAGATCTCGGAAAAGGCTGAAGAAGAAGAAGAAAAAAACCTCAGGTACTGACAAGTCCAGGGTAGTGTGAGCTACAACTGACCAAACTGGTCCTTTAAGGATCAGACTCAAGTGCTTGTCTGAACATTGGTATGGGCAGTATTGTCGCTGCTATTGGAGGTTCTAAGGTGGCTGGCAGGCTTCAAGCAACAGACATGTTGATAAACTGTTGTCCTCACACTGGGTCTAAGGAGGAAAAATACCGGATTGACAACACAGTAAGAACGAGCAAGGAGATAACTAACAAAGTACACTGCAAACATGTATGTTGTTTCACAGTCCACTTCAAAGTCAAATTGTCGTCCATAGGTCTCCAGAAAACTGTAGGGTACAAAGCAGACAACAAACGTAACAATGTGGCAAAACAGGAGCACCAACGCTCTTCGCCTCCCTCTCATGTGTGGCACAGACAAGACCTTTCTCAGAATACAGCCGTAGCAAAACACAATGATGACAAGAGGAATCAGGAACAGAAACACAACTTGCATGTAGTACCCAAGCCTTTCCTCAAGTTCTTCATAAGGTTCATACGAACAGTAATACTCATCATCAACTTCATCAAATTCAGTCTCAGTAAGAACTAAAACTCTGATGCTTGCTGCGATGCTGATGAGCCAGGTGGCAACACAGACCACTCGAGCACATAGAAGCCTGCGTCCCGGTTGGGTCAAGGGCCGTCCCTTCAGAACCACAGTGCAGAAGCGGTCCAATGTCATGGCCGTCAGCAGTAGCAGACTTCCCGACTGACCTGTGAAGAAAGCCCCTTTGATAATCTTGCAGGCTGCTTCTCCAAACATCCAGTTGTAGTGGTACAGGAATTCGACAGCCAAGAATGGCAGAGTGATGGTGGACAGGAGATTGAACGAGGCCAGGCAGAGGAAGAAGAGGTTTGAGACTTTCCGAGTGTCTTCAAAGCGGACAACGATGTACATCAGCAGACCATTAGCCAGCACACTGAGGGCAAAGATCACGAGGAGACTTGCTCCCACCACATTATACTGGGAGATAACGAATTTATAACAACTGTCATCCATATCGTCCTCATTTGTATAGTAATCTGTAGAGCTGTGATAGTAATCTGTAGAGCTTTGATGGTAATCTGTAGAGTTGTAATCCATGTTGCTGTAATCTTCATCTGTTGAATTATACATGCTGACGTTCAATTTGCTGTCTGAAGAGATGATTTAAACACAGAGGCATTAGATGTATGCATCCAACCATTTGGATATTTGTAGGAAGAGGCCTTTTAAGAGTCTATACTATTATTCATAATTCTCATCATGAGACAAACCAGATAACACCAAATTCACTTTCACAAGGTTAAACATGCTTAATGAATTAGAACTAGCACTTACCAAGGCACTTTCTGTAGAGTAAGCAAGTGACCAACAGAGAGCTTCACTGTGCAATGTTTAACACAAAATGTAGAAACGCTCACAGTGTAAACCAAATGTGGAACTACTTGCGGTAAAAGAAATTCCTTGAAGATGCAGAAGCAGTACGTTGCAGAAATGAAAGTATTTACTTATCAGCCTGCTGTGACTTTGTGGTGTTCTGCATTACACAAATATGAACTTCATGTGAAATGCAGCTGTAGGTGCGATGGTTGCACAAACTTCAAAAAGAGACCATCAAACCATATAGGCCATTTCCAAACCATATAGGCCATTTCCAAACCATATAGGCCATTTCCCGCTTCTCTGAGGTTTGAAATTATCTATATTTTGCTGCAGTGCAATATGTGGTCTTAATGGGACATGCCACTATTTTGGGGCATGGAGCATCGCTAAGCTAGTGAAAGTCAATGGATCCGTGTAGTATGCTACAATGCTACACGGATCCATTGATTTTCACTAGCTTAGTGACATATTCCCTCTTTTAACTTGTCTTAAAGCAAGACAACGGCTTACATGAAAAATAAGACACTTTACCACCTTTATAAACCCCAGCCAACGATTTTAACTGTATTAAGCCCCAAAATAGTGGCATACCCCTTTAATGGGCAATTGGCCTTGATTCCTGGTGCTTTTATTCCCTGGCATTGCCATATCTGAGTTGGGTATATGCAAAATTATTACTGATAATATAGTTGGTAGAATTTGGAACTGATACATTTTGATTTTGAAAATTGCAAATGTTTGAGTACTTTCCACACGCCATTGCAACAGAAAAGATAAACTGGCCAGACAATTTGACTACTATTCAAAGTGCAATTCAGAACCTGTTCAGATAAGGTGTTGGCAAACTTTCTCTCTTGTTTTACCCATGTTCAACCAGTGCTCCCTCCCATCCTCCTCCATGACTGGGTACCCTGAGCATGGTGCTGTCCCGCCGCACTGCTCCCCAGGGGCGCCATTGAGGGCTGCCCCCTTACACAGGTGAGGCATAAATTAAATTTCGTTGTGTGCAGTGTGCAGTGTTCACTTGTGTGCTGTGGAGTGCTGTGTCACAATGACAATGGGAGTTGGAGTTTCCCAATGGCCTTTCACTTTCACTTTCAACTGTTACACTAAATCAACTAAAAGCCCATGGCTCAACCTTACTTTTGAAGTTCAAGTTGGAGTTATTTTTGTTTAAAATAAAAATGTAGGCCCCCTATATTAAAATGAGAGCACTCCACAAAACAACCAGTTTAATTCTAACTCATCAGAAATTGAAAAGAATGGGGTTTCATTTCTGGAGAGTTAGAATGTCCACACCACCAAAGCTCCAAAACGTGGCATGGAAATATACGGGGTATATTGAAGAGTGAAGTGTGGGTCACCAGATCAAACAAACAAAAACAGCTGACAGCAAAGCATCAAGGATATCTAGGTTTCCATAACTCCCATGAAATGCCTCTGCCATTGACTTCAATGTTAAACACATCATGGCAGTGATTAAAACAAAGACCGCCCTAACCAAGTATTAAACATTGACATGTAGAAAGTATCAAATTTCAACTGTTTTGATGTGACCCGAATTTCTTTCTTTTTGTTTTTTTTTTCCCCTGAAGAAAATGGTGATAAAATATTCTAATAGCCTAATGTGAATTCCTCAAATCATGTTTTTTTTGGAACTGGAAGGACAAGACATGTAAAAATAAACAACTTAATGATTGGAATAGTTCAAAATGTGGGTCATGCATCTACAATCCATGGAAGTTAAACATTATTGATGGATTATGAAAATAAATCAACTGTTTCATGATATTATATGGCCAAGATCTGTACATTTCAGTTAGTACTGTGGATTGTACAAACTTTAAAAAATCAACTAGATCAGCAATGTGTTGCCCGCCTCACTCTGTGTTTTAACTAGAGATGCACCGGATCCTGATTTTTAGGATCCTGCCGGATACCGGATCCACTGCTTAAGATCCTGCCGGATCCGGAACCGGATACCGGATCCTACAAAAGGGTTGAAACACATGGTCTACTCGCACATGTGGGCCCTTTTTATTATGTTGACTCAAACTATTTTTTAGACTCATTGGCTTACTGACAAACTGCCTGCAACGGCCGCTTCCAAAGGGCTTTCACTCCATGCAGTGATTGGGGTTGTGAAAGACTGTCTGAAAAGCCTTGGCTACGTAAAAACTAGAGATGCACCAGATCCTGATTTTTAGGTAGCTGCCGGATACCGGATCCACTGCTTAAGATCCTGCCGGATCCGGATCCTGTGAAAAACCCTATTATCCTGCCTTTTCCGGATCCGGAAGTTTTAACTCATCATTTGCTGGCTTTCATCTGTTTTAACGAATAGACTACCCAATCACCTCTGTGTACTTTTCTTTCAAGAGAGCATTTTACCTTCATGCCATCTCTCTCTCTCAATGCCTGATGAAGGTTGTCATCTACAAACTGTAAATTCTGCCAGCTACAGTCCCATGGGCTAACTGCATTGTTTTCCCAATCACTTTATATTTGTGACATCACTCAGCAGACTATTTTTAGATTGATTAAGAGCACATTTTGGGGATGGCAACAGTCAAAATTATTGATCAATGCCCTAGGTTCATGTCAGCAAAAAAGAAGTTTCCTCTCTTTACTCTCCAAGAACTTGCAATATGTCAACACAAGAGGGAAGTATTTACTGAAAAAGGCCACTGCAAGGAGGAACACAGCTGGTGTTTTCTTGCTCACAGTGATGTATTTACATCATGTCTATATGTTTGCAATGTGGTGTGAAGCACTATGCAGATGCAGATGTAGACGCACAAACAATCTGAGGTCCTTGTGCACAAGCCTTCAGTTGTCCAGGTGCAGGTGTGAGGCAGGAAAACTTGATCAATATGAAAAGTTCATTAAACACTGCACACTGGATACTGATCTTTTTTCTCTTTATTTTTTGGAGTGAACAACGCGTTTTGCCAGTTTCATCTTCAGGTTCACAATCAATCTGCTCAACTACAGTAAGTGTCCTATACTGTATGTTCTTTATTTTTACGAGCACAACAAATACATGATTATGTACCTGCTATTGTCCTTTCTTTCAATAGACATCTATTGGCCTATTTGTTATTTGCTTATTTGTGTTTCAGGCAATATATCATGTATATGTATGTACAGGTATTGTGGTGTAAAGCACTATGCAGATGTAGACACACAACCAATATACTCAACTAAATACAGCATACGTTCTTTATTTTTGTGTGCACATGTTACAAAACAAGTAACATAAGGGGACAGACACAAAACGAAAGCTCAAAAAGGTTTTAATTACAAAAGTCTAGGGGTTTGTACAAAGAATGCGACGGAGCATCAAAGCTCAAAAATCCAAAAGAAAAGACAAAAGGCCTCAAAGTTAGGCTACATGAAACAGGACGGCAAGAGCGTCAGCCAAAAACGGGTCAGGAATGAAGTTCCCTCCAGCCGGCTCGAGGCAGTCCTTTTGAAGGGCTGCCGCAGGTGTACCCAATCAGTGACACAGGTGTGGCCCATCCGGTTGATGGGGACGACCACCAATCAAGTCTCCCTGCTATTTACAACAGAGAAACATTAGAGGGAGCTAAAAGAAACATTGTGGTGAAGACACAGATGTAACACCCCCATCCTAAAATGGCGACTATAGTCTCCATAAAAGAAAATAGGCAGAAAAGGCAATAAATGTATACACTACTCAACCCCCAACAGGCTGGAACTTCAGCATTTCTCCAGCCAACATTAACTGAAAAGGTAAGGGCAGAGCAAAGATTAGTACACAGGAAGAATTCCATACTTAAAAAAACAACTAGCCAAATAGCCTCTATTCTCCTTTCTTTCAATGGACATGTATTGGCCTATTTGTTTTTTGCTATTCAGGCAATTTATTACAGTAACATGTGGGATTTAGATCATATTCATACAAGATGTTCTTTCCCTGAAAAACATTTTTCCATCACTCCTCAAACAATTGCACAAACTTTAAAAAGAGACCATCATATGATATAAATTTCCCTTCCCATTTCCATTTCCCTCCCCTCTCTGTGGTTGAAATTGTCTGTATGATATCTTGGTGTGCAGTCTAATACAATATAATGACAAGTCCAGTGGCAAGATCTTCATAAAGATCAGGTCTGAACTCACAAGAAATAGCCTACAAGGCCTGGCATTGCACCTTAATGGTCAGACTGAAGTCTCTGTGTGAACATTGATATGGGCAGTGTTGTCATTAGTGTTGGAGCGTGAAGTTCTAAGATGGCTGGCAGGCTTCAAGCAACAGACATGTTGATAAACTGTTATCCTCACACTGGGTCTGAGGGCAGTCGTGGGTGAGCGGTTAGGGCGTCAGACTTGCATCCCAGAGGTTGCCGGTTCGACTCCCGACCCGCCAGGTTGGTGGGGGGAGTAATCAACCAGTGCTCTCCCCCAACCTCCTCCATGACTGAGGTACCCTGAGCATGGTACCGTCCCACCGCACTGCTCCCCATGGGGCGCCACTGAGGGCTGCCCCCTTGCACGGGTGAGGCATAAATGCAATTTCGTTGTGTGCAGTGTGCAGTGTTCACTTGTGTGCTGTGTCACAATGACAATGGGAGTTGGAGTTTCCCAATGGGCTTTCTCTTTCAGGAGGAAAAATACCGGATTGACAACACAGTAAGAATGAGCAAGGAGGTAGCTAACAAAGTATGCTGCAATAATGTACGTTGTTTCACAGTCCAGTTCAAGGTCAAGTCGTCGTCCATAGGTCTCCAGAACGTTGAAGGGCACAAAGCAGACAACAAAAGCAACAATGTGGCAAAACAGGAGCACCAACGCTCTTCGCCTCCCTCTCATGTGTGGAACAGACAAGACCTTTCTCAGAATACAACCGTAGCAAAACACAATTACAACAAGAGGAATCAGGAACAGAAACACAAATTGCATGTAGTGGCCAAGCCTTTCCTCAAGTTCTTCAGAAGGGCTATATGAACAGAAATGCATGTAATTTTCATAATCAAATTCAGTCTCAGTAAGAACTAAAATTCTGCTGCTTGCTGCAATGCTGATGATCCAGGTGACAACACAGACCACTCGAGCACATAGAAGCCTGCGTCCAGGTTGGATCAGGAGCCGTCCTTTCAGAACCGCAGTGCAGAACTGGTCCAATGTCATGGCCGTCAGCAATAGCAGACTTCCCGACTGGCCAGTGAAGAAAGCCCCGTTGACGATCTTGCAGGCTGCCTCTCCAAACACCCAGTTGAAGTGGTGCAGGAAGTCGACAGCCATGAATGGCAAAGTGAGGGTGAAAAGGAGATTGAACGAGGCGAGGCAGAGGAAGAAGAGGTTGGAGACTTTCCGAGTGTCTTCAAAGCGGACAATGATGTACATCAGCAGACCATTAGCCAGCACACTGAGGACAAAGATCACCAGGAGACCTCCTCCCACTACATTTACCAGGGAGATAAAGAATTCACCACAGTTGCCATCTGTATCACTGTAATTCGTAGAGCTGTAATCCATGTTGTTGTAATCTTCACTTGTTGAATTACTGATGTTCAATTTGCTGTCTGAAGAGATGATTTAAACACAGACAGAGGCATTAGATGTATGCATCCAACCATTTGGATATTTGAACTGGTCGAGGCGTTCTAAGAACCCACACTACCATGAATCATTCTCATCATGAGGTACAACACCAGATAACACCAATTCCACCTTCACAAGGTCAAAAATGCTTGATAACTTAGAGATGACACTTACCAAGGCACTTTCTGTAGAGTACGCAAGCATGACCAACAGAGAGCTTCACTGTGCAATGTTTAACATCAAATGTAGAAACGCTCACAGTGTAAACCAAATGTGGAACTAGGCCTACTTGCGGTAAGAAAAAAAATGCCTTGAAGATGCTGAAGTGGATAGTTCAGTATAATGCAGAAATGAAAGTGTGCTTGTATCCTTTACATGTCAGCTATAAGCATGTATTTGCTGACTCATTCCACAGTTCAATTAAAATATGAACTTCAAGTGAAATGCAGCTTCAGGAGCCATGGCTTGCGCAAACTTTAAAAACAGACCATCGTATTGTCTGTATTTTGGTGTGCAGTCTAATGCATGGGTTAAATGGGCCATTGGCCTTGATTGGTGGTGCTTTCTTTCACAGGCATTGCCAAGACTATTGGAATATGCAAAATTATTATTGAAAATGCAATTGGTAGAATTTTAAATGACACATTTTGATTTTGGCAATTGCAAATGTTTAAGTGCATTCCATGGAATATTGCAACACATAAAATAAAAACTTCCCTTACGAAAATGGACTATGGTTTATCATGGTATTACTATGATTATCATGGTTCTAAGATGGTATGTCATGATTACTCTAAGTACTCTGAACCTACCATAATTGTACTATGGCTTACTTACTGTGATTTTTATGTAGCAACATAGTTCTACCATGGTATGATTACTCTACCCTTGTGAAAATCGACCATGGATGTAATGCAGTAACCATGGTTTTACTATCACATTTCATGGTGATTCTAAGTACAGCCAACCATAGTTCTAGCCTAGTACAGTAGTAGCCCTTACAAAGATTAACCATGGTTCTACTATGAAAAGAAATCATAGATTTACCATGGATTATAGTTAATCATGGTTTTCAGTGTAACCATGACAACCATGGTTTGTGACTATGGTTTAACTTATGGTTTACCCTCTTTGCAACAAACCATGGTTCCCCCAAACCATGTTAAAAAAAAAAAAAAAAAACAGTCGCCCACCCCAAAAGCCCTTTATATATATATATAAAAAAAAACCATGGATCACAAGATTGCAGGTTCGAATCTGCCCTCACCATTCCGTAGACCTTCATCCATGGCTGAAGTGCCCTTGAGCAAGGCACGTCACATTGATCGAGGGACTGTAACCAATAGCTTATACGTCGCCTTGGATAAAAAAAAGCGTCAGCTCACTGCAATGTAATGAATAACTATTAACCATGGTTAGTTGTCATAGTAAAACCATGGTTAAATTTTGCATAGTTAAACAATGGTAAATCCATAGGCCTACTTAAACCATGGTTAAATCCATAGTTAATTTTTCACTCACCGCGCTCTTCTTGTTGGTGCATCTCTGAAGTAATCTAGTAGTAAGGAAATGGATCGCACTCGATTTTTCTTCTGACGTTTCGGCTGCACAGAGCCTTCTTCAGTGTCACTGTGCAGCCGAAACATCAGAAGAAAAACTGAGTGCGATCCATTTCCTTATTACTAAATCCATAGTTAAACCATGGGCAAATCATAGTCAAACCATGGTTGAATCATGATTGAATATAGTCAATCAATGGTTAAACCATAGTCACAAACCATGCTCAAAAAACTGTGACAACTATGAGTAACTTAAAACCATGGTTCAGTTCTCAGTAAAACCATGGTCCATTTTCGTAAGGGTTGCCAGACAATTATAACGAATTGTTAAGCTAAATCAACTATTGTTTCAACATGTTTACTTCTTGACATCTCTCTCTCTCTCTCTCTCTCTCTCTCTCTCTCTCTCTCTCTCTCTCTCTCTCTCTCTCTCTCTCTCTCACTGCCTGACTGCATAGGCCTGCTTTGAAAGTCGGAATCACATTTTGAGGAAAAAATTGCAAACCTCAAGATAATTCCCAGTTACTTTATGGGAAACAATGAAAGCAGTGTTAAGAGGAATAATTATATCTTATTCCTCTGCGAGAAGTAGATCAAAAGTCGCACTTGAAAAACAATTAACCCATGAAATAAAATATTTAGAGTTGCAACACAGTAGGACAAATAATAAAGAGGTTAAGTTAGAACTGGAAGAGGAAAAAATTAGATAAACTGTGTATGATGCGAACAGGAGCAGTATGATGGAGGACCAAAAGCACTGAAAGTACTGGCCTATAAATTAAAGAAACAACAAAACACATATAACGCAAATTAACAGTGATCAAGATAAAGTGATAAGGGACAAAGATGAGATAGCAGAAGAATTTGCAAAGTATTATGAAGAACTATATAAGACAGACAAAGAAGTAGATAAAGGACATATCCAGAACTATCTTAAAAAGCTTGAAATACCAAAAGTAGCACCAGCCAAAAATAAAATGTTAATAATGCCTATTACATTGGAAGAAGTAAATATGGAAATTCAAGGTTTAAAACAAGGGAAATCACCAGGTGACGATGGCTTTACAAATGAATTCTACAGAGCACTTAAAGATCAACTTAGCCCCATACTGGTACAAGCCTATAATCATGCGCTAGACACAGGAAGATGGGCCCCAACTCCCAACTTGGTCATCTTCCACAATTACTCTTATCCATAAAGAAGGGAAAGATCCGAGAGACTGTGCATCTTATAGACCAATATCATTATTAAATACAGACCACAAAATAATAACATCAATCCTTGCAAAAAGAGTAAAACACATTATTTCAGACATTATTTACTGATCAATGTGGGTTTATCCCAGGTCGCCGTCTAACAGACAACATAAGAAGAACTTTAAATATAATTGATTATGTAAATAAAAAGGAAAAGGAATCTCTACTTATGTTGTCTTTAGATGCAAAAAAAGCTTTTGATCTAGTCCAATGGCCATTTATGTTTGAAGTAATGTTAAGTTTTGGCTTAGAGGAGAAATTCGGCCAATGGATTAAAGCAATACACACTAAACCTGTTTCAGCAGTCAAAACAAACGGTATATTATCCAGACAATTTACCATTCAAAAGGGTACAAGACAAGGTGACCCTCTCTCCCCACTTCTTTTTACAATCTATATTGAAAATTTAGCATTAGCTATAAGGCAAAATAAAAATATTAAAGGGATCGAAATAGGAAAGGAAACGCATAAATTATCACTATTCGCGGATGACATTATACTTTATCTGACTTCCCCAGAGCATTCATTACAGCACTTGATGGGTGAGATAGAAGAATACAGTAATATTTCAGGATACAAAATTAATAAAACCAAATGTGAGGCTTTAACTATTGGAAGGGAAATGAATACATAATTAAAACAGCAGTACAGTATTAAATGTATATACAGTATTAAATGGGAGTATTAAATATTTAGGAATACGCATTAGTCAAAAAAAAATTTTCAGCATTCTTTTTTTATTTCGCTTTAGAATATACATGACATCATAAACCAAATGACTATTGTGAAAATGAAGGGAAAAATGGGTGGCGAGTGGTGATGGCACTGGCTCGGTGCTTGGAAAAAACGATTCTCTGTTCTCGAATGATACCACAGGCCCACATATTCTTATCATCCAGCAGTTGCTGGAACAGCATTGGGCTTGTATAAAAATTGTCCATAAAGAGCTTGTACCCAGTGCCCAAAACTGGAGAGGATACCAATTCCATGACGACATCGCAGCTCAGACCTTTTCCAGATCCTTCTTGGTTTTCCCCCTCATAATCCATGAAGTCCCAGGTGTACCCAGATTGGGAGTCGGCCAGGACAAACAGCTTGTAGCCCCATTTCGATGGCTTATCTTTGCTATATTGGCGGATTCCTATCCTGGCATGGGAGGCGACCATCCGTTCATCGATGACGATGTTCTGGCCTGGCTGGAAGTTGGCCATGCAGTTCTGCCGGATTTGGTTGTAGAGGGGCTTAATCTTCTGAAGCCGGTGGAACTCAGGGCTCCCTCTCCGATCCGCATTGAGCTCGTCCTCCTCAGGATCAGACAGATGAATATTGGTGGAAATTCGTCTGAATTTACGGCCAGACATGGATAACCAGGCGTACAAGTTGGTCTAAAGATGGGTTGTTGTGGAAGTATATCCTGTACCTCGGTGTCCTGCCATCCACGTCCATCTTCAATTTGGGGCAAGTCCCCCCCTTCCTTGTGGCCATCCAGGGGGCCGGCCTACTCCTCTGCCTCTGCCTCTGCATCTACCCCTGCCGGGAGGCCTACCTCGAGGCCTACCTACTCCTTTCCCACCAATACTCTTCGCTGGAGGTGTGTATTCATCTCTGTAATAGAAACAAAGCACCCAGCCTTACAAAATATGTTACCCCATCCGAGAAGCCCATGGCCCGGCTGTTTCGTTGTGGGTCAGACCCAGCTATCACCATTGTAATACACATTGGTACTTACATTTCCGAGTCAGAAGGTCTCGCCTCCAGCGAAGCGTTCTCCAGATCTGTATTCACTTCAGTGTCTGAATCGCTTTCAAAATCCCATTCAGTCTCTGTTTCGTCTCCGTCGATGGAGCTTGTCAGTGGTGGAGTGCATTCTTTTCTGAGTTTTTTGTGACATTATGCCGACATTATTCAACTTGTTCCGCTGAGCCACACCGGAAAAACATGGCGACGGCCGGGCAGTGTGTACACTTTTAAACGCCAGCTTCAATCACAAGCTGCACCTGCCAAGGACCTGGAACTGCAGGCAGATTGGATATAGTACCCGCCGGGGGGCATTTGATTGTTAAATACCCGCCGGCTGGTGGCAGCGTGTACCTGCAGCTACACCTGTCAATCAGCCTATATGTAGGCCTGGTAGTGTGGAGGTGTCAGCTCAGCCCTGGGCTGCTGCCTGTGCCCTGTAGTATGGGGGTGTCTACTGCGGCCTAGTGACCCAGGGCAAGTCCCCCTTGGTGTGGTATGGTGGTGTCAGCTCAGCCCTGGGTGTCTGCTGGGGCCTGGTAGTGGATCTTCAGGTGGAGAGAGGGGGTCTTGTGTGCCCCATGCCAGCCCCTGGTCAGGCAGCCTGGCGTCGAGGGCGCCAGGTGCTGCCATCGGGCCTGGTAGTGGACCTCAAGGTGGAGACAGCTCATTGAGTTGCACCCGCCTGTGGGGCTTTCCCCCGCCTGCGGCGGTCAAACGTTAACTGGTTAAACCAGTCGCTCGACCATGGTCACTCGAGACTCTTTACCAAAACACATATCTCATCTTTTATCAATTGGTTTTTGAAATCATCATTGTATACTCAGGTGAACGTTTGATTCATACTGAATGTAGGCCTACATGTAGTTCTCTGTTGCAATGATTCAGACAAACCTTTCAAAGTCAAAGACTTCTTTATAGTCAAAATTGTAGCACGCAAAACATATTGCAAAGAAGTTGCATTGGACCAGACTCTAATGTGCAATAAAAAACATGAAACAAGGGCTTATTGATAATATGGACATTAACAACACACACACACACACACACACACACACACACACACACACACACACACACACACACACACACACACACACACACACACACACACACACACACAAATCACATACAGGTAAGTGCAACCAACAGACAAGTACTATATTTTCAGGCTAGCTGTTAGCTTCTACTATGTACTTAACAGAATTACCAAAACTTTTACCTCGGAAGTAAATTAAAACACATGTAGTACTCATTATCAGGACCTTAGGGGTCAGACTGAAGTGTTTGTATGAACATTGGTGTGGACAGTGTTGTTATTATTTTTTTAGCTTGAGGTTCTAAGATGGCTGGCTGGCTTCAAGCAACAAATATGTTGATAAACTATTATTCTCACACTGGGTCTGAGGAGGAAAAATACCGGATTGACAACACAGTAAGAATGAGCCAGGATGTAGCTAACCCATTGTGCTGTCACAATGTTTGCTGTTTCACAGTCTATTTCAGAGTCAAATCGTTCATAGGTCTCCAGAACATTGTAGGGTACAAAGCAGACAACAAATGCAACAATGTGGCAAAACAGGAGGACCATCTCTCTTTTCCTGCCTCTCATTTGTGGCACAGACAAGACGGTTCTCAGAATACAGCCATAGCAAAGCACAATAACAAGAAGAGGAATCAGGAACAGAAACACAACTTGCATGTAGTAGCCAAGCCGTTCCTCTAGTTCTCCAGAAAGTTCATACGAACAGTAACACTCGTCATCAACATCATCACATTCAGTCTCAGTAAGAACTAAAATTCTGATGCTTGCTGCAATGCTGATGACCCAGGTGGCAACACAGACCACTTGAGCACACTGAAGCCTGCGTCCAGGTTGGGTCAGGGGCCGTCCCTTCAGAACCACAGTGCAGAAGCGGTCCAATGTCATGGCCATCAGCAGTAGCAAACTTCCCGTCTGGCCAGTGAAGAAAGCCCCGTTGACGATCTTGCAGGCTGCCTCTCCAAACACCCAGTTCAAGTGGTGCAGGAATTTGACTGCCAAGAATGGTAGAGTGAGGGTGAAAAGGAGGTTGAACGAGGCGAGGCAGAGGAAGAAGAGGTTTGAGACTTTCCGAGTGTCTTCAAAGCGGACAATGATGTACATCAGCAGGCCGTTAGCCAGCACACTGAGGACAAAGATCACGAGGAGACCCACTCCCCTTACATTTACCAGGGAGGTCAAGAGTTCCTCACAGTTGTCATCAGTACCATTTTCATCTGCATTGTTGTAATCCACGGCATTATTTTCATGCGTTAAATTATATAGACTGTGTTTCATTTTGCTGTGTGGAAAGATAAAAGGAAACACAGAGACATTAGATGGAGGTGCCCATTATACCCATTTGGTTATTTGTAGGCCTACTGGTAGAGGCCATTACACTGCCATCAATAATTCTCACCATGAGACACAGCAGATAAGATCAAATTCACTTTGACATATTTAAAAATTCTTAAAGGACCACTTCAGTCAATTTCAATATGCTGTTGTATTGCTCACGCTTGACTTGTCAGTAGTACCCGGTGATGCCACATTTTTCGGCTCAGCCCTTTCCGAGATCTGAGCTATTCTAATGGGGGTATCTTTTGTTTACATTTTAAAAAACCTTAACATAGGCCTATTCCAAATGTGTATTTTCCCAAAAGGTATCGCTGTTTGCTAGTTGTCTGCTGAGGTTACATAATCTTTTGGATGTTTTTGGGAATAAATCAGGATATTTTTTTGAAATGTAAAAAAACGCCTGCCCCATTACAATGACCAGGATCTCGGAAAAGGCTGAAGGAAAAAAAAAATCGCAGGTACTGTCAAGTCCAGGGTAGTGTGAGCATTATAGCTGCATGTTGAAATTGGCTGAAGTTATCCTTTAATGAATTAGAAATGTCACTTACCAAAGGACCTTCTTGTATAAGCGAGTAAGTAGCACTTTGACAAATTGTTGATGAACTAGAAATGGCACTTACTGAGGCACTTTCTTGTTTAGTCAAGTAAGTAACACCTAAAGAGAGCTTCACGACTCCACTTCCTGAGAAGGCTGAGAAGAGTCTGCCCTACAAAGGCAGAGAACCTGAACATGAGAGTGTGGAACTGAGAAAAGTGACTTCAAAGTTTCTGTTTTGTTATCCTTCGTCCAGATAAAAGTATAATAGTTATATCCTAAAATTTGACAGTTGGTTGCTATAATGGAGATGTATATGTATAGCAAAAAATATTTAGTTAGAATTTTACTTTTGACAGTTATTTGGTATAGTTAAGGTTTTCTGCCTTTGTATCATGTGCCAACAATGAGGAATCATGCTGAGCCAAAAGGCAGTAACTGCCATTTATGGTGTCATTTATATTTTATAAGAAACTATAAGCAAGGTCTGGTTTTAATTTTAATTTTAAACTATATAGATGACCTTTACATGTCCTATTTAGTGGGATCAGGATATGGCGAGAATATGTTTACATTGAATTACATTACATTACATTATTTTACTAAATTACTCATATAAACAGCCTGGCAGACAAATTACTGTGTAGAACAATTAATATATTATGATTAGACAACATACTTCAAAATTGAGGAAAATATCATCAAAAATGAATAAAAAGTTATATTTATGAAATGGCAGTTGGAAGTTAAGTTACTCTGCCTGGATCACGGGCCAAAAATAAGGAGCCGTGCAAAGGCAAAATACCTCACCTTCCTATTTGCCTTATTTTGACATTAAAAACAATCAAATTGGCTCACTATACATGTATTTATTCACATGATAAAGGTGGTCTGAAATACCTCCAAAATTATATTAACTCAATTTTGACCAAAATTGATGTTACGGTCTTTTGCCTTTGTAGGACCTCCCCACCTCTGCTCTCACCACCCTCTACAGAGGTGCTATTGAGAGCATCCTGACCAGCAGTGTCTCTGTTTGGCACGGAGGCTATAGCTGCAGACAAAAAGGCGCTACAGAGGGTGGTGAGGACAACAGAAAAGATCATCAGGTCACCCCTACCAGCCATCCAGGAACTGTACACTTCACACTGTTCCAAGAGGGCAATGAAAATCTCAAACTCAAAACACAACTCATCCAGCACACAGACTGTTCTCCCTTCTACCATCAGGGAAGCGGTACCGCAACCTGCGGTCCCATGCACACAAGCAGACTGAGAAACATCTTTTTTCCACAAGCCATCAAGACTCATCAATAAACTGAAGAAAACCACATGAACATAGGTCACTGGATGACATTCCATTACAAATATACAGTTCAGTTGGTAATAGTACTATCATCGACTAGACCAACAATGTGTTGAAAGTGAAAGTGAAAGCCCAACTGGGTAACTCCAACTCCCATTGTCATTGTAACACAGCACTCCACAGCACACAAGTGAACACTGCACACTGCACACAATGAAAATTGCACTTAGGCCTATGCGTCACCCCTGCAAGAGGGCAGCCCCCAATGCCGCCCGAAAGGGAGCAGTACGGTGGGACGGTACCATGCTCAGGGTATGTCATAATTACTGCCCCCACCAACCTGGCGGGTCGGGAGTCGGACCGGCAACCGGCTACAAATCTGACGCCCTAACCGCTGCTTACCCTGGACTCCCCTTAGTTACCTGCCTCACTCTGTGGTTTAACATTCTTTGTATGTATATCGATTTTAGTTCAGTAGTTCATCATTTGCTGGCTTTCATCTGTTTTTACGAATAGACAAACTACCTAATCACCTCCGTGTCCTTTTCTGTCAAGAGAACATGTTTACTTCTTGCCATCTCTCTCTCACTGCCTGATGAAAGTTCTACCAAATTCTGCTGGCTACGGTCACATGCATGTGATATCTGCATTGTTTTCCCGTTAAAACAAACACACACACTAACAAACAAACGCACGCACGCACACACACACACACACACACACACACACACACACACACACACACACACACACACACACACACACACACACACACACACACACAAAATGCACAAATATTGCCCCAAATATAAAATAAACTGCCCAAAAATAATCCGGACAGCTGGACATAGCTGCTCACAAGTGTGGCAATACGCTGTAGTATAAACGGCCCACTTATCTTCGGGGACCCAACTTTGAGTCTATTCTGAGCCATTTCCTAATCTTATCTCATCTCTGTCTCTCCCACTTGCTTCCTGTCTCTCTTCGCTGCACTACTTTGGTTCTCAACCTTTTTAGAACATAGAGTCTGCCAACGTCCTCTTCACCTCATCATTAGCCTGCCAATGCCCCCCTTAGTATAAAACAGCTCCTCCAATGGCAACCGATGGCCCCCCTAACTCCCCCTTGGGGGGCTGTAGAGCAGCCATTGAGAGACGCTACTGTACTATCTCAAATAAAGGCTGAAAAAGCCCTTAAAGTAGGCTATAGTGGGCTATATATTTAAAAAGAACTACCACCAGAGAACGTTGTGTTAATTTACAGAAATAAAACATGCAGTGACCTCTTTCCTCTCCAGTGTTGCCAGATTGGGTGGTTGCCCGCCCAATTGGGCTACTTGGGATGGCTGTCTGCGGGTAAAAACGGGAAAAATTGGCCATTTTGGCTAATTTAAGCAGTTTTGTGCCCATAGAAACCAATGCAATTTGTTGAAATTGGGCAGAATATAGCGCATTTGGACGGTTTTTGAGAACCTTTTGGGTGGGTTTTGATCAGACAAATCTGGCAACATTGTTCCTCTCTGCACTGTAGGATCCATCCTGTTGCCAGGCAGCATGAGAGATCTGTTTGGCCGTGCACATGTTTGTCCTGTTATCAGCGCCCTGGCCTGGCTGGAGCAACAATCTGCCAAGCGATCCCTATCTGGGAGAGGCAGTAGCCTAGTCAAACAGTGTAACCAACACATTTTATTGAGGCGAAAATATAGTGGAGTGGAGTGGAGTGGAGTGGAAAGAGAGAGTCTTCTCAAGTTCAGCAGCCAATACTTTCACGGATCATTGGGGATAAAGTCTTGCATCTTCCAGCAACAACACACACAGGTAATCATATCACAGTTTCAGGGAATGAATTAATGTGTTTGTATATTAAATCGTCATAAAATGTTGTGCTATGGAAACAAGCCTGACCAAGGACGTCAACTGTAGTGCCCTCTCTCTCCTCTCTCTCTCTCTCTCTCTCTCTCTCTCTCTCTCTCTCTCTCTCTCTCTCTTTCTCTCTCTCTCTCTTTCATATCACACTTACATACTAGATGCTGTATGTAGTTATTGTAGTTTCCTCAATACAATTTGCCCCTGGCTTAACAGGTGGTTTCTTTCAAATCTGCATTTGATCATTATTGCTCGATTAAATGAAAATGCTACTGGTAATATGAAGTACTCTACATTTCTTGTTAACAAAGAAAAAAACGATTCCTCACACATTGTAGATATTTCAAGGTCTTATTAAGAAATACATTTACCTGCATCTGTAATTGCAATTAAAAACAACATGCTAAAATATTCATCTATTCTATTCCATATCTATTCTATCACTATCTTTCAATATTATTCAACATTACTATCTCAAATCTAATCATTTTGAGGCATTGTGCTAAAGACACCCCACTTCCATCCAGGACATTGCCAAATCTGAAGGCCATCTATTCTGTTTTTGTATATGTAATGAAAACCCAAATGTAATAGCAACCTGATTCTCGCTGGGCCCAGGACAACTGCGCCTTTGTTTCCCCTGCTGGTGTGACATGTTAGAAGCAGATGTTAGAAGCAATGGTGATTGGTCCTCAGTAAATGTCACTGTTAATTAAGATTAATAGAATTAGTTTTTTTTTTTAAATACATATTTTTAGAGCTTTTGTGCCTTCATTATTTGATAGGACAGTGGAGAACAGACAGGAATTGGCTGGCAGAGAGAGATGGGGGAGGATTGGCCCGGGCCAGAATCGAACCCGGGGCGCCAGTGTAGCAGGCCAGTGCCCTGCAGTACCGTTAGAGCCACGGCAGGGCCTGTAGAAATTGGTTTTGAAACCATCGCTGTGTTTCCCACATCTGGAGTCACCAGTTGAAGAGTTCAGATGCAAAACCCCTTAACTCCATTTCTGAAGACCTGCACTTCTATATTTTTAGAGAACCCTGTTGTTGGTTTGGTTTACATTCATGTACTTGATTCTACATATAAATACATAAATAAAATAAAAAATATGCAATGTTCATAGCTTTGTATTAAATAAAAATGAATTAAGATTATTTTCTGAAAAGGCACTTAGGGGGTTTTGCATCTGGAGTCACCACTTGTTACGGGGATACCAGAGAGTCTGTCACACCGGCCACCCCCGTGGGGGTGTACCTAAACACCAGAACGTACTGAAAAGGACAGAAACGCATCGAAAAGGACCAGTTAACAGACCGATACGGAGCCAGATTTAGGCAAGATACACATTTAAAACCCTTCCGTTTAATATCCGTTCTGGGTCCGTTTCGATCCGTTATTGTTCCTTTTCGGTGCGTTTCTGTCCGTTTTGGAATGTTCTGGTGATCAGGTACTCCCCATTTCCTGTGTGCACTCTCTTATCTTGCCTTCAACAGCCCCCTGTATGGAGACCAGTAGGACCAGGGCCGTGGCCGTGGCCGTGGCCGTGGCGGAGGGGAGCGCCTCAGCCCCACCGAGTGTTCCCCTCAGGCCCAGATCAGCCAGAGGCCGCAGGAGCCTCCACATATCTGGGGCGCCGCATCAACACCAACAGATCTACCAGCAGAGCACGTTTCACAGCCACACACACAGGACACACACGCCTCACCCCGTACAGAGCAGCAGCGACATGGTTGGTCAATGTGGCCTGATGATGTCAGCTGACCCCTCGACGACACCTGAGGGTATAACCATAACGTCGGCACGTGTCGGGGAAAGTGATGGCCCCGGCAGGAGGTACCCTTGTTCAGATGAACCCTCGGAAGCCAACAAGGACAGTGGCCAGCGACTCCGTCCGAAATCAGCCAAGCGACGCGTACGGCCGAATTTGTCCCAAAGCAACAAAACGCAACCACAACCACAACCACAACCACAACTACAACCACAAATGACAACTCGTTTCTGCGATTGCACCAACGCTGATGGACTGGCTCATACCTGGGCACAGCATGACACCCCACAGACAAGCTGCGATGTGCCCCTCTCTGGGCTGCTGTGCTCCCCCATTTCCTCTCTGCCCATGCCCCATGATGCACCCTTCTCTGGGCCGCTGTGCTCCCCCATGCCCCATGATGCACCCTTCTCTGGGCCGCTGTGCTCCCCCATGCCCCATGATGCCCCCTTCTCTGGGCCGCTCTCCTCCCCCATGCCCCGAGTGCCAAGCACCCTCAGCAGATACAGCGTGCTGCCCTCCATCAGGGCAAAGGACCCCCGGAGTCTCCCATAGGGTTCCCAATGTGTCTTTAAAATGTTTGATACAGCACAAAAATGGTGCCACAGCCTCTTTGGGATTTTGCCATTAATTTAGAAATGGCTGTGCAAACAGGTCAGCGCATTGGTGTGCTGCCTTCCATCACGCCCGGAATCTTCCATAGGGTTTCCACCTCTGACCTAACTAACCAAAGACCAGCGCATTTCTTTCGAAACACACCCAATAAACCCTTTTTTTCTTGTAAACAATGAGGCCCTTCATTCAGTGTCCAGACCAGGTCATCTCGGACAGATAATTATTACTGTAAAATCCAGGATATTGAGGGAGTCTCCCATAGTGTTGCCACTGTCTCTTTAGAGCAGAGGTGGGAAACCTTTTCCATTCAAGGGGCCACTGCAAATTGTATTAAGTCCTCCAAGGGTCATACTACGGTATGAACACAAATAAGGATTTCCCCCTGCACTTTAGGCCTGTATTGAAGGCTACCACCATAAATCACTGATTCTTGAGAAAGTGGCTAAAACAGGTTGTAATCTTGAAAGAAAAAAACGAAGTGAATTACAAAATAATATGGTTTATCCTCGTAGACAAAACTCTGGGTTTTTCAGAAATGCAATTTAGAAATGCCAATCTCCCCATTTTGATTTTTTTTCAGAAATCAGGTTTTTCTCTGATCATACCTTGTTTTTTGTCAACACCGTCAGACACAATTAAAAGCAATAAAAAGTGTATTGATTTGGTTGCATATGTATCTGGAGTTTTTAAGTGATTGTGTGTGTTTTTTGGTTCACACATACGCCTTTAAATGTTGAAAATTCACTTTCATTCTATTTTAATACTGCTTCATGTGTTCTAATTTAAAGATATGTGCTGTCAGACAATGCTTACTTAATGCCTAAATAGATCAAACAATTTTTTGTAATTTCACAAATATTCGTGTAGGCTTAAATTTGCTATTACTTTGATAATTCAACAACTCCAAAGGAAAATTTTGTAAGCACATTCATTTAAAATGTCCAAAACTCCTTCTTACGGTGGTGACTTAAGAACTGACGGTGGTGACAGTAATCTGAAGGTGGTGAAAGGGACCTAATTATTACCTACATTTAGCAAAATAAATAGCCCTCTCAAGTCAATGACATCTAGCATAAACACTTTATTTTTGTGTGTGCACAGTATGTTTGTGCATGTGTTTTTTCTTCATTTGTTAGATACTCTAGGAAGTAGGCCTAGATTATTGAAAATGTGGCATAAACAGGTTTTAAATTGTTCAAATCCAAAATATAGAGGTGTATTATCATAGATGAAGGTCTTGGCTGTGCAGTGAATGTATTGGCCAAGCTCCCCATGTTTTACATTTTTCATAAAATGGGCTCTTTCTTGGTTTTGTCACCAGCGTCAGACAGAATTAGAAGTAAAAACATATGTTTTCTGTATTTAAGTGAATTACTTTCACAATTCAACATAGGCTAATTGTAGATACTTATTGGAAGCATATTCTTAAAACTTGTCAAAAACATGTAAAACACATGCTTTTTTGTGAACTACATCAGATGTCACCGCCGTCATGTTTTGTGACAAAAAACCCTCCAAATGCACCTCAGTGGAGGCTGGAGTATAAGTTTGGGTCACAATTATTACTAACATGTCTGGTAATGTTTCATTAACCAGCACAATTTAGTAAAATATGGAACAAGATGATGAGCGGAACAAAATCTGACGGTGGTGACATCTGACAGTGTGAGACAAAAAAACACTCTTTTACATATTATGCATTTTTTGCTCACATTAGCCACTTCGTTTTCGCTCTGTTTCTTAGGGGCTTCATGCCGCTTTTGAAAAAGTATATATAATTAACATTCATGTAACATAATACTATTAAAACCCCCGACGGTGTTGACAGTTTATGGTTGGGACAGTACCAGTGTCCAAACAAATTAACAAATTGAGGAGAAATTTGTAAACTTACAGGAGCTTCAGTGATGGTGAAGTATTCAGTAGAGCTAAAGGTTTGAAAAGGGGTCCTAAGTCATGACAATGACCTTGTGCATACCTGATTTTATTGTCTTTTTAAAAAAATCTGACGGTGGTGACTAATATGCTGGACACACTTTGAGCAATCAGAAAATAGTAATAAATATTGCTTTACACGCACTATGTGCATATCTGCAAAACCACTTCAATATGGACTTTCACATCATGGTGATATTATTCAATAATATCAGTGATTTTCACATTTTAAGTCAATTGAAATGATGACGTCTGTCCTTGGGACAGCTGTTTTTACAGGGTGTGGGCAGGTTTATAGCCATGAAAAGTAATAAAATTACACTTAAATATTTCAAACGACTGTACATTTGTGTAACAGACTCCTGGGTCTTTACCTGAATTCATTTTGTTTATGAAAATGTAGTTTATTTTCAACAGAATTGGCAGTTTATTGCTGAGACATGTTTTAGCCGCTTTCTCAAGAATCAGTGAAATACAACATTATGCATAGGTCTGGTGGGTTGGGACCCAAAAGTGGGTTGTGGTGGGGTCCTGGGTGGGTCGCAGAGCTGTGACGTGAAAATGTGTAATTCACACATCTGTTATCACAAAATTGAAACAAGATGAGGTATACTACTCAATAAATGACTGTGATGTTGAAATAGTTGATACTCCTCTCTGCTACTTGTATGTCAGCATACAACGCAAATACCGTTGAATAGATCAAATGCCTTGTAATATTTTAGCCAATTATTATTTTAGTTAATTATTTGAAGACTCTGATGGTGTCACAAAAAAATGGGTCACAACGTAGTCACCATGGAAAATGGGTGGTCCCAAGACTATTTCAGTTAAGAACCACTGATGCTACAGTATTAAAAATGCGCACACACACACACACACACACACACGCACACGCACACGCGCACACACACACACACACACACTATACTCTATAAAAGGTGGCTTTCTTCTTAATGTTCGTTTATGTCTTTTTTTAAGGAATGTAACGGAATGCACACCCTGAGACATACAGCTTCAATGTGGGTGTGTGAATCATTGCTTTCTTTCTTTCATTAATGTAAAAAAATAAAATAAATCTGTGGGGTGAAAGTAGTAGTTAATTTCTTTGCCTCTAGGGGGCGCATTTTTAACACATTTCCCCCAACGCCTGCATCTGAGTGAATCACCCTTCCCTTTATCAGTTTTCATGGGGGCAAGGCTGCAATTATACCTTTATTCAGAAGTTTCTGGTGTCTGGCTCATTATTAATCATTTACTGTGTTATGCAATGAACTTCTATTGTCGATTGTCATTTACTTTGTGGAGTGCCATTTACTTTGTGGAGTGCTTTGTTTATGTCTGATGAACTTGCTTGCCTTTAAAAATAACTTTTAAAAAAGAGTCTGTATTTTGTGAAGTCCTTACAAACTACATTATATAATGTTTTAATGTGTTTTAAGGACAACTTGTGCTCACTACAAGGACTAAGTAGCACATCACCTTTCTCTATGTTGGTTATGTTGACCGACATGGTTGCCAAGTGAGTCCAATCCTGTTACCATGGTATTTTTTTTCCCTCAGCACACCCTGGGCAGATCATATTCTGTAAAGGTCATGGGATGTGCTGTATTAAATTTGTTGAGCACCATCACCTTGGGCTAGGGCTGTGGTTCCCAGAGTTTTTTTTCCTGCTGGGACCCCCTTTTTGATTGTTGAAGATGATTTACGCGAACCTCCACCTCCCATTTTCCAAATAACATATTATTTCTAAACTTAAATGTAATCCACAGGAAAGGTAAATGCATGTATTACCCATTGAAGGGAATATTGTTACTAACAATGTAACGTATGGAAAAGTTATAAAAGCATTTAGTCAAGGCTTATATGCAAACACTTCCTTGTGTCTGCGACCCCCCTGCAGTACCTCTGCAACCCCCTAGGGGTCCCCACCCCCAGTTTGGGAACCACTGGGCTGGGGTGAGTTGAGCCTAGCTGGGCTGTGCTGGCTATTGCGAACCTCATGGCCTCTCATGTTGGAAAACAAGTGCAAGCAACTTTGAAAAAAGATTCTTGGGAAGTTTTATAATTAAGTGTGGGATATAAACCGCATGTTTTACATTTACTGAAGTCTGCGATGTAATCAGTTTTTGATTTTAAATAAGTTAAATACATAGACACGCACACGCACACACACACACACACACACACACACACACACACACACACACACACACACACACACACACACACACACACACACACACACCTGTTGCACATTTAGCAAAAATGCACAAATTGTTAATTTTCTCTGAGGATGAGGATTCTATGAGGCAAAGTCTTGACTGAGATGGTGGGAATTCTTTCTTTATCAGGGAGAGAGAGAGCGAGGGAGAGAGATAGCATGAAAAAGAGACAGACAACAGACAGATAGAGAGAATCTGCAGCGTGGCTATAGGCGAGGTAGGCAGGGAAGTCGACAAGGGGGGCACAAAGGGGTCAGCTGTCCCGGGCCCAGGGAGATGGGGTGCCCACACTGCAATTGGGCCCTTATTACATTGAATGTATTGGATGTGTGCTTTCAGATGAGTTTGTCCTGGGCCCAGCCAAAGCTGTCAGCGGCCCTGCATGTAGGTGTGATGGGTGCAGCTGTAGGGGTGAATGTGTTTGCCGTGTGGGGGGCTGGGGCAGCTGTAGGGGTGAATGTGTTTTCCGTGTAGGTGTGATGGGTGCAGCTGTAGGGGTGAATGTGTTTGCCGTGTGGGGGGCTGGGGCAGCTGTAGGGGTGAATGTGTTTGCCGTGTGGGGGGCTGGGGCAGGTGTCATCGGACGGGAGAAGTGGACATTAGCGGTGAGGGATGACTGGCTGTCACAGGCACTTGGCCTGACACTGACCACCAGGCCCTGCACACTGCACACTGCACCGGCCTGCACTCACAGCACCGGCCTGCACTCACATCCTCACAGGCAGCACAGCACAGCACAGCACAGCACAGCACAGCACAGCACAGCACAGCACACTCACAGCACAGCACAGCACAGCACACAGCACAGGGGACCTCATTGTGTGTGTGTGTGTGTGTGCGTGTGCGTGCGTGCGTGCGTGCGTGCGTGTGTGTGTGTGTGTGTGTGTGTGTGTGTGTGTGTGTGTGTGTGTGTGCGTGTGTGCGTGCGTGTGCGTGCGTGCGTGCGTGAGTGCGTGTGTGTGTGTATGCACCAGATGAGACAGCAGACACACAGTCTCAGGAGCTCTTTAATGCAACTGTGTAGGCTAAGCTTATAAGTCCCACCACAAACATTTTTGCCTGCTAATTTATTCATTCTTCTGAGCACAGTTTTGTACTCCTCATTGTATTTCCTTTTAGCTCTTAAGGCTATTGTGTTGACCGTTTTAGATGGGCCTTATATAGCCATACACAACGTTTTTGTTGTTGATATTAAATATTTTCATGTACACCATATATCTTTAGCAGTAATAATAGTGTATTCTCCTGATATTGCTCATTGAGATTACATGGAAAACATGAATGCTTCATGCACTGCGATTGGTCTACACTAATAGCCTACTTTGTAAGGACGTTTTTTTTTTTCTTTTGGCATTAGGCTATGGCTGTGGAACAACATGGGCGAACAAACTTAAACCAGGTTATAATAAAGTTTGTTTTTCTTATTTCAATAAAGAAGTCTGTGTGAATTTTAAAACCTGCGACATTGTTACCCACACACGTAAATTAAATGAAACATCTTGATATGCGCAGTGTGTGTGTTCTGAAATGGGCGTGGTGGGTCGCTTTGCGGTCATAATCAGACCGCGCATAAATGATCAACAGTGTGAGCGCGCACACGACGGGGCTGTAAGTGAGCGAGCGGGGGGATTAATATGCGCTCCGGAGAGCAGTGAAGTGACGCGGGGTTACCAGGCAAACCCTAACGTGGTGGGATGGAGTGACACAAACCTTCAGCTGCACCAGAGGAACTGCACGGAAATCTTGGAAGTAAGTAATTGCGATGTCACTGGACCGCTATCCTGTTACTAGAGTCTGCTGCAGTGCGACCGCAATAATATCCAGTTTCTTGCAGCGTGTACCGCAGTGATTTATAAATCAGTAGTTTGAAAAACTATTTCATCCAATGACTAATGGTGCGTTGGCACTGAGGTTAGCATTACAACCGATGGTGTACACTGCATTCTATAGCCTACCGTGAATCTCCTGAGTGCTTTGAGTTTTGGGTGCTGGGCCAAGTGTTGTGTCAAATCCCCCAGTCGTTGTTCCATAGGTGATCACTGATAAATACTTGCAAGGATAGAATTGGTCAATATGGGGTAGGCCTAGGTAATCGTGCTGTCTGCAAGTACATGGAGTATATTGAGTTTTCCGATTTCAGAATTGGTTGTGCTTTAGCTGAGTACTGGAAACCAAGTAGTATTTTAAGCTTTTTTTATTGGAACAATATTCAAATAGGCCTACTTTTTTCATTTGTATGTGCAAAAAAGTGAATCTCTCTTGTGTGCATTATGCCTGTGCACTTTGTCATGGTCACCTCAACAGTAACAAAAGTCTAAAAAGAGGTGGAAAAACATTCACTTGCCATATGATCTAGTTACAGCTTGTAAAGACGTGTCCTTTTTTGTTTAGAAGTTGGGTACTCTCATTGAACGTAATTAAACCCTCATTTAACTTAAGTTCGATCACACTGAAATCTGGACTTGAAACATGATGCAATACAACACATACAGACCAATTTCATTATTTTTAGTTGGTTTGTTGACCACATCAATTGTGTGTGTGTGTGTGTGTGTGTGTGTGTGTGTGTGTGTGTGTGTGTGTGTGTGTGTGTGTGTGTGTGTGTGTGTGTGTGTGTGTGTGTGTGTGTGTGTGTGTGTGTGTGTGAGTGCACGCACGGGCGTGTGTGAGTTTGAATGTCTTGAGTAACTCATATAACTTTTGCAAAATATTTAAATCATCCACTGGAATTAGCCTAAGCTATAGTAAAATTAAAGTAAGAGCATTAAATAAAAGTAATTAAAAAGACAAAAGGCACAAATCTGAATGTTATGGAATAATATAGGCCTACTGTAATTGAAACATGCTAAATGCAAAGATGCCCAAACATGCTGAAATAATGCACAAGAAAATTCTTACTTTATCTGTGTCTAGAGTGTGAGTAAACATATACTGTAGTCTGTAGTGTGTTGTCGATGCTGCTATGAGAGTTGAGGAAGCTCAACCTAGTGGAAGCCTAGAGGTGATGCCGTGGCGACTCATGTCATTAGTGGTCAATGGAGCGATGGACTAAATGTTTCCATGGCCCTGAGCAATAACCTGCACACTATTCGGAGCACATGTTCTAGTGTTATAGTTAAATATACAGCTACAGTTCGTTGGCGACCCGGGTTCGATTCCAGCCCAGGTCCTTTGCCGATCCCTCCCCATCTTTCTCTCCCCATCCATTTCATGTCTGTCTCTGTCCTATCTAAACAAAGTAATACAGGCAACTAAACAGCCAAAACAACTAGAAATGCCCTTAGAGAGTGCAGACCTCTGCCAAGGAAGCTGTATGATAGAACATTTTACTATGTTAAACAGTATTTTTTCAAGTCTTTCTGCCTTCTATTTGTGGAGTTAGAAACTGGAATGTCAAAATTCGCCCTATCCCGCAATGGTGAAGAATCTTTAAAAAATTCCACCACCAAAATATAATCACTTGTTCCTGCTTTCATTTCCAACAACTCCACAGAGTTTCATCCAAATCCGTTCATAACTTTTTGAGTTATCCTGCTGACAGAAAAAGAAACAGACAAACAGACAACTCAACGCGACCGAAAACATAACCTCCTTGGTGGATGTAAAAAAAACACTAACATTTGAACACTATGGTGTTCAACTCCTGGAGTGTGGAATTAACACTTTGAAACCATCCACCCTGAGCAATAACCTGCACATAATAAAATGCTACAGTGTTAACAGAGAGACTGGATAAGACTCAAACTAATCTCTGGTGTTAATGCAACACTATTCAGAGCATATGTTATGGTCCCATGTGATATAGTGTTATATTGTGTGTGTGCGTGTGTACGTGTGTATGTGCATGTGTGTGTGAGTGCATGCGTGGGTGCGTGCGTACGTGTGTGTGTGTGTGTGTGTGTGTGTGTGTGTGTGTGTGTGTGTGTGTGTGTGTGTGTGTGTGTGTGTGTGTGTGTGTGTGTGTGTGTGTGTGTGTGTGTGTGTGTGTGTGTGTGTGTGTGTGTGTGCACCAGATGAGACAGCAGACACACAGTCTCAGGAGCTCTTTAATGCAACTGTGTAGGCTAAGCTTATAAGTCCCACCACAAACATTTTTGCCTGCTAATTTATTCATTCTTCTGAGCACAGTTCTGTACTCCTCATTGTATTTCCTTTTAGCTCTTAAGGCTATTGTGTTGACCGTTTTAGATGTGCCTTATATAGCCATACACAACGTTTTTGTTGTTGATATTAAATATTTTCATGTCCACCATATATCTTTAGCAGTAATAATTGTGTATTCTCCTGATATTCCTCATTGAGATGACATGGAAAACATGAGTGCTTCATGCACTGCGATTTAGTCTACATTAATAGCCTACTTTGTAAGGACATTTTTTTCTTTTGGCATTAGGCTATGGCTGTGGAACAACATGGGCGAACAAACTTAAACCAGGTTATAATAAAGTTTGTTTTTCTTATTTCAATAAAGAAGTCTGTGTGAATCTTAAAACCTGCCACATTGTTACCCACACACGTAAATTAAATGAAACATCTTGATATGCGCAGTGTGTGTGTTCTGAAATGGGCGTGGTGGGTCGCTTTGCGGGCATAATCAGACCGCGCACAAATGATCAACAGTGTGAGCGCGCACAAAGTAGACTTGTAGAGGACATACATTAAGAGGTATTGTTGTGCTTTTAGGAAAAGCACAAAAGCACAACAATACCTCTTAATGTATGTCCTCTACAAGTCTTCTGTTGTCCCGTCTTGCACTTTAAATGTCTGTATGAGCACTGTCTATGTACATACTGTCTTAAGTCCATGTATAAGTACTGTCTATGTCTATACTGTCTATGTCCTTACCTAGATTAGTCTATGTCTGTATGGGAAAGCAAGAAATGTAATTTCAAATTCTTTGTATGACCAGTGCATGTAAAGAAATTGACAATAAAACCTACTTGACAAAGTAATACAGGCAACTAAACAGCCAAAACAACTAGAAATGCCCTTAGAGAGTGCAGACCTCTGCCAAGGAAGCTGTATGATAGAACATTTTACTATGTTAAACAGTATTTTTTCAAGTCTTTCTGCCTTCTTTTTGTGGAGTTAGAAACTGGAATGTCAAAATTCCCCCTATATCCCGCAATGCTGAAGAATCTTTAAAAAATTCCACCACCAAAATATTATAATCACTTGTTCCTGCTTTAATTTCCAACAACTCCACAGAGTTTCATCCAAATCCGTTCATAACTTTTTGAGTTATCCTGCTGACAGAAAAAGAAACAGACAAACAGACAACTCAACGCGACCGAAAACATAACCTCCTTGGTGGATGTAAAAAAAACAGTAACATTTGAACACTGTGGTGTTCAACTCCTGGAGTGTGGAATTAACACTTTGAAACCGTCTACCCTGACCATAACCTGCACACAATAAAATGCTACAGTGTTAACAGGTAGACTGGATAAGACTAAAAACTAATCTCTGGTGTTAATGCAACACTATTCAGAGCATATGTTATGGTCCCATGTGATATAGTGTTATAGAATTCAACTCTTGAAGTGTGCATAACACTTTGAAACCAACTATGCTCAGAATAGTGTACACTTCAACTAAAAGTGTTAATTCAAACATTTATCCAACAGTTCATCAGTTTAATTTAACTCTATATTGAATGGGACCATACTATTCATAGGACAGCCACACAGTAATAGCAAGAGCACCAGCTGAGGAGCATCAAGGAGAGTCTGGCCCAGACGACGCTCTCATCTGGCTCACATGTGGCCTTGAATATCTCTCTCTCTCTCTCTCTCTCTCTCTCTCTCTCTCTCTCTCTCTCTCTCATGCCGCACCATTCTGGTCCATTTTGAACTCTCAACATCAGTGAATGACAAAAGACCAACAAAGGTCGGCGTCTGCGCCTTGAACTTAATGCTCGTGTATTGCTTGGTGCGAGCACTCCCAAAAAAGTAGTAATCACTCAAGATAATGGAAAAAAGATGACTACTGGAGACATTGAGAATGGACTAGCTCCGAAACGTCTGTCTCTCCAGTTAACCTTAGACTTCTGTTGTATATTTTCGGCTTCAATACACTTTTTCACACAAGTCTTGTGTGCGCCTCCTTTCTTCCATTATCTTGAGTGAACTCTCAACATCTTCAGGTTTCTATTACATGGGGCATCTGAGAAAATTCCTAACTGAGCATCCAAATACTCCATAACATATTGTCCTCACTCTACTGTATAGTACCTCTTGACTCCAGAGGTCCTCCTCTGCCCCCATCCACCCCCCTCACCCACCTCACCCCTCTCTGTCCTCCTCCATAAACCCCGGTGACATTTCCCCGACCCATATTGATGTCCTTTTTACTGTCCCTGAACATTGGTAGCCAGCTGGGGCTTGTTGATCTACTTTAGATGGAGGTGCATGTAAAAGGCCATTACCTGGCCATGAACAAACAGCGCCTTGCCTTGCCTTGCCTTGCCTTGCCTGACCACCGCCGCAATCAGCAGCTCAGTCAGCTGTGTCACCCAATCCTCACTGCTGCTCAGCTCCGGCCCCCAGCCCCCAGCCCCCAGCCAGAGGCAGACTTTCCATTAGGCAAACCTAGGCAATTGCCTGGGACCCGTCCAAATCTGTCCTCCATAGGGGCCCCAGCTGCCACATCAGTTGCGGTAAACACACAAAAAAGGTTTGATCTTAATTTGTCACTTTATGTGAAGTAATCAAAGATATAAATGAGACAAAACAGTAAAATAGCACCAACACATGAATTGTATGTCTATATAATGACTTTTGAGGGGGCCCATGTTTATGTTTCACCTTGGGCCCCAAAATGGCTAGATCCGCCCCTGCCCAGCACACCTCCCTCCGCCCCACCCACCCTCCTACCCCCCCCCCCCCCCCCCCCCCCCCCCCCCCCCCCCCCCCCCCCCCACACACACACACACACACAACCAACCAACCCCGGCTACTCCACTCCGCTCCCGATGATACACCCTCTGCACCTGGCTGGCTGCAGCTTCAATTAACACTGCTTTCATTTGACCTATTGAACCCTGTTGTTGACATTTTAACAAAAACAGATGAAGTCTCTGCATAAAAAGTGAAGAGAGGGAGAGAGAGACAGAGAGAGAGACAGAGAGAGAGAGAGAGAGAGAGAGAGATACAGAGAAAGAAAGAAAGAAAGAAGAAGAGATAGAGATATTGAAAGAAAAGAAGGCTGTGGTTTAACACGATACACAGCGTTTTAAATTTGCTGTTACTAGAATGGCAATGACCAAGTCGTAGTGCATTACTAAAGGCCCTATGTTATGCCATAGTGTTGTAGTACTATGGTAGTTAACTTTTCAATATCACAGCGTACCACTGGAGGTACGGCGTGCATTAAAGGGTTACTTCTTGGGTGACTTTTTGCAATTTAGTGACTTTGAGGGCATAGGAAAATATGGGACCGTTAGGTACTTTGAACCGTAGTACTTTGAATCATTCGGGTAAGCTGTGAAGCCATTATGGCATCATGCAGCTTTTTACGGGCCCAGGAGAGAGTAACCTGAAAGCCCCCACCACCCTGTCAATACATACAATGTAATGATGAAGCAATTTTGGACCTCCCATCTGCCTGGGCCCGGGACGACTGAGCCCTTTGTGCCTCCCTGAGGACTTTCCTGGCATCATGTGTGCCTCTCTCTCAGGGCACTAGTGTTGTTGACCGGGCGGTTAATGATTTAGCCCGATGCTAATGCACCCTCACGATCACGCTAGCGGTTGCCCGGCAGCGGAAGAGCAGACACTGGGCAGTTACTAAGGGGACAGTGGGTGGGCAGTGGGCACCTACAGTAATCTAAACACATACTGTAAATAAACTATACACAACTCAGCTCAGCATGGTGAGGCCCTTTACATTGTGAGGAATAGTATGAAGTACTGTATACTGCATAAGTAAATCAATGAATCAATTAATGACTAAACAAACAAACATATTACAGTCTACAGTATATATTGAATAAACACTGCTATGCAGCCTGTTAATAAGAAGACATGCATAATTAAATTAATTTCAATAGTTTTCAAAGAGCAGTTTATATATTCTTGCCCTGTATTCTTTTTTGTTCTGTGTTTGTTTGTTTTGTAGGGAATATGCCTGGCCTAAGGAACCGCTCCAACTGGGCACCCCTGCTCCTGAAAGCGTCCTGCGTGAAGTCATGTGCCAACGGCTGCTCTCTGGGCATCACTGCCCATCTCACCTACGCCAACATAGACCCTGAGCCTGTGGAGGGTGAGCTGACGCTCCATTTGTTTATCTGACTCGGTGTCCCTGTTTGCAAAATGAGTATTGCAGAGTATACGCGTACAGTATAGCATTGCAGAGTACATGCATATTCCTGCCTCTTCAAAGGCAATGTAGAGAGTAAACCCTTTTTCCTGCGAGTAGTTTTTCTTTTCCTCTTGTTGACTATTTACCATCCTCTTTAGAGTACTTTGTATACATCAGTGGGGAACCCTCAGGGCCTTCTACGCCTTCAGAGAAGGCCTTAAAATTTCAGAACAAAAAATATATTAAATAATATATGAATACATAAAAACTCCTCACTCTCATTTAATTTAATACAATACATTTATTACTACAGTCATTTTCACTAATCTATGTTCCAAAGTTAAGTTTACTGTCAAATTCACATCAGCAATGAAAGGGTTACTGTACTGAACCATACTATCCAATCAGAATTGTCTATCTCTATCGAAGCAGGGTCAGGACTTCACGAAGGCCAAGCTGGCTCTGGCTATGTGTTTTGGTTTGGAGAGTGATGGGGAAATTGACCAATCACGGTTTGATTTGAAGAGGGCGGGACAAAAAAACACACCTTTTGGCCTTCGTGAAGGCTCTTGTGCTGCTGCCTGTGGGCTTAGAGCTCTAGATTCCCCCTAGTGTTAACATTAGGTAGAACACTAGAATCTACTGATTTCCTGTTGCTTGCCATGGAACTAACAGCAAAGATTCTTCAATTCTAATTGTAAGTTGCTTCTAAAAATGGATTCAATTGTTGTTTTATGTCATTGTAATGTGGACAGTAGTGGTGAAAACGCTAAATTTAAGTTCTTGAGAGATCGCCATTTAAAGGTGTGAATTATGCTAATTGCGATCATTAGCAATGCTGTTTGGCTAATTCTGGAGTCAACCAGCCTTTGCATTGCGTCGTTGTGTTCAGTCACATCAGGCTACTTTGTATTTCACGTGTAAACTTTCCTAGTGACTATACTTTACACACTGTCCTGTCTGTCAACTTGCCTGTGTTTTGTCTTTTAAAAGAAATATGTTAAAATCCGCCTGTCTGCTTTACCTTGCCCCTGAATAGACCTAGGCTTACAGTGCCCTTACCTGACCTAAAACCTATAAAAGAAAACACTAAGTTAGTGCATGTAAAGGGGAAACAGATTGTATCCCGTGTATTGCATTCCCTTTTATTTCCTAAATGTAGGGCCTATCCTATAGCCTATATTTAATTCTGTTTCAGTTTTACAAGACTGTTAAGATTCATGGAGATTCAGTAAACTTCTCAAGCTGAAATCATGCAGTTCGCTAGCCTGTCATGAACACGGTTCGCCACTGGTATACATACAGTATTCTCCCCCTGTCTTATCTTGCCTGTTGTATTCCAGTCCAGCTTCAGTGCACACAAATGATTATATAGAGTCAGATGTCTAGACTACAGATCTCATGCTGATTCCCTCCAACACCCCCCTCCTCCTTCCCCTCCTCTTCCTCCACCACCTCCTCCTCATTCCCCTCCTCTTCCTCCACCTCCTCTTCCTCCTCCTATTCCTTCTCTTTATCTTCCTCCTCTTCCTCCTCCTCCTCCTCCTCCTCCTCCTCTTCCTCCTCCTATTCCTTCTCTTTATCTTCCTCCTCTTTCTCTTCCATCTCCTCCTTCCCTTATTCCTCCACCTCCTCCTCCTCCACTTCTTCCTACTCCTCTTCCTCTTCCTCCCCCTCCACTTCTTCTTCCTCTTTCTCTTCATCCCCCTCCACTTCCTCTTCCTCCTCCTGTTCCTCTTCCTCCTCCTCCTTCTCCTCCTCTTCCTCCTCCTCCTCTTCCTCCCCCTCCACGTCTTCCTCCTCTTCCTCCCCCTCCACGTCTTCCTCCTCCACCTCCTCCTCCTCCTCCGTCCTCCATGTTGCCCCAGGTGTGTTTGTGTACCCCCTGGCGGAGAAGGAGGTGGTGGTGGGTTTTGAGGCGGTGATTGCGGGCCGCGTGGTGAGCGTGCAGATCCAGAGCCGGGGGACGCTGGAGGACTGCTGCCTGGACTGCTGCCCAGCCTCGGCCCTCGACACCCAGTGCTCCAGCACCAAGGACTGGTGCTGCTGCGGCAACTCCAGCCAGGACATGCAGTGCACCAACGGTGAGAGAGGCCCAGGATAATCTGTATATAAGCGTAAATATAATATAATATAGGCATAATATAATATAATATAATATAATATAATATAATATAATATAATATAATATAATATAATATAATATAATATAATATAATATAATATAATATAATATAATATAATATAATATAATATAATATAATATAATAATATGATACTGTTCCCCAATGGTGAGGACGAGATACATAACCTTCTGTCAATCAATAATAACCATAGTTTCATAATATAATATAATATAATATAATATAATATAATATAATATAATATAATATAATATAATATAATATAATATAATATAGTATAATATGAGACTGTTCCCCAATGGTGAGGACGAGGTACATAACCTTCTGTCAATCAATAATAACCATAGTTTCATAATATAATATAATATAATATAATATAATATAATATAATATAATATAATATAATATAATAAACCGGTAATATAATAATATGATACCGTTCCCCAATGGTGAGGACGAGGTACATAATCTGCTGTCAATTAATAATAACCATATTCATAACCATTTTCATAATATAATATAATATAATATAATATAATATAATATAATATAATATAATATAATATAATATAATATAATATAATATAATATAAAACATTAGTATAAGTAGAGGGCATGACAAACACACAGTCACACAAACAGCCACTACAAATATTGGATCTATATAAAAACTGCCAGAAAGCTTGCGTTCCTGGATGTACAATGTGTTGTACTGGCATTCCCACTATTCATTTGCCCCTTGAAAACAAGCATGGGTCAGCTGTTTAACGGAACGACAGGAAATGCTTTACATTTAGCTATCCAAGATTGATGGTGGTAAGGAGGATAGCGGTGCAATATCCTGCCTGCTTTAAGGTTCTGCTCAATCTATTAAATCACTTTGACAATTATTGAACAGTAATCAACTTAATCCATTTATGGGCTGTGTGTGTGTGTGTGTGTGTGTGTGTGTGTGTGTGTGTGTGTGTGTGTGTGTGTGTGTGTGTGTGTGTGTGTGTGTGTGTGTGTGTGTGTGTGTGTTTGTTCAAAAAGGTTGAAAACCATTGGCTTAGATTGAGTGAGTCATTCCATAGCAGAACTACATTTTGACCATTGAGGTCTGCTGAATGGTGGAATCTTAGTTCTGTCGTCAAATAAAACACAAAGAATTTCAAGTGTGTGGACAGACTCCTCACTCTGAAACTTTAAAGGGACACTGTGTGAGATTTTTAGTTGTTTATTTCCAGAATTCATGCTACCCATTCACTAATGTTACCTTTTTCATGAATATTTACCACCACCATCAAATTCTAAGTATTCAATATGACTGAGAAAATTGAATTTTTCACACATGAAAAGGGGAATCTTCTCCATGGTCCGCCATTTTGAATTTCCAGAAATAGCCATTTTTAGTGATGAAATATGATAAAAATGACTGTACTTGGACTAAACTAGAAAATATTAGTTTATTACTTAGTAAACTTTCATGAAAAGTTCAAATTTAGCAATAGGCAGCCCAGTTTCAATGAGCAGCATAGTTGCAGTACCTTCTTTCGACCATTTCCTGCACAGTGTCCCTTTAAAACCTCTGTCCTGCTCCTCAATCTTTTCTTTATTTGATGGCGACGTCATACATATGACATAACAGTGTCATAACAGTGTCGTAACACAGTCATGCATGTGTCATAAACATTATGTCAATGCCATAATAAACATTTCATGACTATCATTGAGTGACATTTGGTGATGGTAAAGACAGCCTTAACAATGACAACCTTTCATGACCATAAAACGATTCCGGCCTTGGTCCTATGCCGATCCATCTTTCTCTCCCCATTCATTTCCTGTCACTCCTTCACTGTCCTATTGTGAAATTAAGTAATAAAAAGACAAAAAAAGCTTTTGTTTTTTAAAGTGTAACCTTTAATCTCCCTTCCCAACTGCTCTGCAGGGCACCTGATCCTGGACGAGGACCTGGAGAGGGGCACCTTCATCGTCAGCACGGGCCTCATCGGCTCCATGGAGATCGTCTCCATCATCATCAGCACCACTCAGGAACTACCCACCATGGAGAATGGAGCCATCCACCTCGTCTACCCCACAGTGCTCACGCCCATAGTGAGGGCACGGATGGTACCAAGCAAGAGTGACAACGGGGGACGCTCAGAAGAAAACGGGTAAGGAGGGATGACTATGATAGTCAGAAAGAGGCAGAGACTACAGTATGTACAGTACACTATACATGTGCAGAAACATGTAGGATTGAATACATATGTATGTACACATTGATCCAAAGTAGTGGTTAACCTGCGATATGGCCTTAAAGGGACACTGTGCAGGAAATGGTAAAAAAGGTACTGCAACTATGCTGCTAATTGAAACTGGGCTACCTATTGCCAAATTTGATCTTTACATGAAAGTTTACTAAGTAATAAACAAATATTTTCTAGTACGGTCCAAGTACAGTCATTTTTGCAGCTAAAAATGGCTACTTTTGTAAATTCAAAATGGCGGACCATGGAGAAGATCCCCCTTTTCATGTATGAAAAGTGCAATTTTTCCAGTCATGATGAATACTTAGAATTTGATGCTGGTGGTAAGTATTCATGAAAAAGGGAACATTAGTGAATGAGCAGCATAAATTCTGGAAATAAACAACTAAAAATCTCACACAGTG
>NW_026945566.1:2742716-2745216 GCF_034702125.1 Engraulis encrasicolus | reverse complement strand
ATCACTGATTGATACCTGGGTAACAGTAAATAATGAACCAATTATAAGGAGGTCAAATTTCCAGGACTTCTGAGGTTGTGTTGTGTCTGCTGCATTTGCTTTGTCTAAGGTAGTACTTTTCCTTTGTCATTTGCAAACAATGTGTAAATGTTTTGGTCATTACATCATTATTAGTTAAGTGTTACTAAAGCTTTAACATGCACCATTATTTATAAAGTGTTACCGCTCCATGTGCTCTCGGGGCCCATATACCCTGCATAGGGTGGGCAGTTTCCCGCCCAATGTGGCTATTTATAGAAAAGAATATAGAATATGTAGAATATATAGAATATATACAATATAGAATATAAAGAATATAGGCTATCTTTTTATTTGTCATTGTAACAAGTACAATGAAATTGAGCATTTCTTGTTGAAGCAATAAATAATTAAAATAATAATGATAGCATTAAAAAAAGGTCGTAAAAGTAGGTAAAATAGGTATAAAACTATGCTTTGGTCACATTAAGGACAACTGTTTAAAACGACTGTGTAAAAAAAGGAGGTATTATGCTGTTTTTTCCATACATACCGGTAGGTTCCATAGTAATCAATAGAATTTAGTTCAAATTGTTCAGTATTTAGTGCCTCCAGGTGTGTGGGTTTTGAGAATTTTTTCGAGCTTGAAATAAAAAATCAGTCACATGATCTGATCACAACAACCCTGTCCCCTGCAGCTGGAGTTTGTGCGTAAGCGGTACCATAAGGACATCCTGAGCAGCCCGGTGCTGATGCTGAACTTCTGCCCGGACCTGCTGTCGGAACCGCCGCCGCTGCAGCGCGCCTCACGAGAACTGCTCTTCCTCCTCGACCGCAGCGGCAGCATGAGCGAGCACAACATCGCCAAGATCAAGGCAACCGAAATATAACATAATATTAAATACACATACACATGCAGTACAAAACATCGGCAAGATCAAGGCAACAGAAATATAACATATATTAAATACACATACACATGCAGTACACAACATCGCCAAGATCAAGGCAACAGAAATATAACATATATTAAATACACATACACATGCAGTACACAACATCGCCAAGATCAAGGCAACTGAAATATAACACAGATTACATACACATACAGCACACATACAGTACAAAACATCGCCAAGATCAAGGCAACAGAAATTTAACACAGTGGCCCCATAATGCACGCCGTACCATCTGAGGCATACTGAATAGTCATTGAAAGGTTAATAATAGTACTACTCTACTATGACATAACACAGGGCCTTTAGTAATGCACTACGACTTGGTCATTGCCATTCTGGTAACAACAAATTTATAATACTGTGTTTTAACGGGTTAATACATTATATGAATTTCATCAATACATTACATACACATTCAGTACACAACATGGCTAAGATCAAGGCAAGAGAAATATAACATTTAGATAACATTAGACTACATTACACATAGCTGATGCTTTTATCCAAAGTGACTCCCAGATATTACAGGGTATTGGTTACAGTCCCAGTGTGGGGAGTGAACCCTTTGATCTACAGTTCAACTCCCAACTAGAGTTCTACACCACGGCAACCCCATAACTGGTCACTTGTGCACCGTGTGCACTGGGTTAACTGTGTTCTGCTGTCCTGCTGTGTCTTCCCCTCCGCTCCACAGGGGGCGATGATGGTGGCCATCAAGAGTGTTCCCCCGGGCACCATGCTCAACATCATCGGCTTCGGCTCCACCGTCAAGACCCTCTTCCCCACCAGCAGGCCTTGCTCCGATGTGAGTATTGCAGTAAGGTCAACTGGCTCAGCCCAGGCAGGCACGAACGCACATGCACACGCACATGCACACGCAGGCACACACGCGCGCACACACACACACACACACACACACACACACACACACACACACACACACACACACACACACACACACACACACACACACACACACACACACACACACACACACTCAGTCACACTTTACCCCCCTGTATGACACCCCTGCGCGTGCACACACACACACACACACACACACACAAACACACAGGCCGCCCAGCCCACAGTTAGTTAACTTAGTTCTAAGGTTACTCTCCTGGGTTGCCGTGGTAGCAGAGGGGATCAGGTGTACTGAGGGCTGTGTTCCGAAAGGACAAACACTAGAGGAGTACCACGGGGCCATATGCCACCATCTCCCTCTCCGCATGAATTTACAACAGCCAGCTCTCATGTAACCACACACATTACACACCAGCATTAGCTCAGCACGAACACTTTTCTGAACTCCCCTCCCCCCAACACACACACCCACGCACGCACGCAGGCGTGCAAACACGCGCACACACACACACACACACACACACACACACACACACACACACACACACACACACACACACACACACACACAGGCGTGCAAACATGCACACGCACACACACACACACACACACACACACACACACACACACACACACACACACACACACACACACACGCA
>NW_026945566.1:2735216-2737716 GCF_034702125.1 Engraulis encrasicolus | reverse complement strand
AGTTGTTGATGTTGTTGTTGATGTTGTTGTTGATGTTGTTGTTGATGTTGTTGTTGTTGATGTTGTTGTTGATGTTGTTGTTGATGTTGTTGTCAGGTGCTTTGGCCTGGGTCTGGGCCCACGGGCCTGCAGAAGGCTGCTCCAAGGTGTTGCCAAGGTAACAGGTGGCAGTTCGGAGTTTTTGAGTGAGGAGGAGAGGCTGCAGCCAAAGGTGAGAGGTGATTTTATTGCGAAGGAAAATTAAAGACAACACGGATATAAAAATACATTTGTTCTCTAAGTTAAGTAATTATGATGACAAGATATGCATGTAATGTGATCTGACTACTACCATCGTGACAGTAATAAAAAAACAAAACAAATTCTGTCATCCATATGAAATGTACACTTAAATTGAAAATATTAACGCTAACATTGTATCGCATTGTGTTGTTTTGTGCTTTTTTTCTCACGGTACCGACGTATATCAGTAAATCGAAGTGCATGTGATTAACTGTATATACACGGTAAAAAATTGCAGCCAGTTAAACGTAAAAAAAGTAAGTTGAGTTTAAGTCTTCAGTTGAGTTAATTTACAAAACTTAAGGGAGCAGAGCAACTTACTTTTTTATGTTTCACTGGCTTGCAATGTTTTACAGTGTAAAGACAGTATATGACACTGACTGCGTATTTACTGCCTTTCAGCTCATTAAGTCATTGAAGAAGGCCCTTGAGCCTGTGCTGACTGATGTACGCATTGACTGGTATGTGCCCGACAACATGGAGGCCTTGCTCTCGCCCAATGAAATCCCACCTCTCTACCCTGGCAGCCGTCTGATTGGCTACTGCACCTTGTATGATGTGGCACCATTTCGAAACAAGAAAACTGAGGTACAGACGTTAATATCATACTACCTGCATACCGAAAGCAAATATTTGTTTCACGTCGTCTATTAGAAATTTGGTATTCATAAATCTTGGTCTATAACTGGAAATACAACTTCATGGGTTAGCCAACAACTAATTAGCCGTTAATCAATGTGTCTTAAGAGTGACGTAATGGTTAGGCAGTCTGTCTTGGAATTGTAAGGATGCCGGTTCGTCGGCCCTGCCCTGGCCAACTGGTAGGGCACTCGGGCACGCACTTGCCATGCGTTTGACCCGGGTTCGATTCCCATCCCGGGTCATTTGCCGACCCCTCCCCGTCTCTCTCCCCATTCGCTTCCTGTCAGTGTTAATTTCGTCAACCATGACTATGACTAAAATATTTCGTCAATGCTCTTTTTTGATTTTCGTCCTTTAGACTAAGACTAAAGGGGGATTCATACTTGTCGTGACTGGCGCTACCCTCCTTCATACTTCACTCGCGACCTCACTCGCGACCTCACGTGACCCACGTACCGTCACGTGACCCAAAATGACGTCACACGCCGTGGCGCGAGCTGCCGTGTCGCGACGTCGTGCACCCCACATTTTTTGTAACTTGTCGTGCGCCACCAGCGACCACGCAGGTAGGCAGACAAAGCAGGAGTTGCGAAGAGAGGCTACAACTACTGTAGGCTACTACAGAATGGATCCTGTATCATTTTGAGGATAATAAAATGTCCTAGAGAGTTATTTTATCTTCTCTCTTAAATGTTGTTCAGTGAAACAATTGTTTACTTTGTTCAGAAGCACGTTGTGTTCGGCGATCTATTTATAAATTCTGCCGCCAGAACAATGCTCTCACATGGTCTTGGAATGATCTGGCAATGTAGGCTACAACAAAAAATATATGTTTCAATGTGGTAAGTCACAAGTCAGACGTTCAGTAGCCCTACAGCAGCCGTGTTTGGCTTTCTATTTTATACATCCGTAGAACTCACGCTGCGAGTTGCGAAAAATACTGCCGTTTCTCTCATGAACAGCAGAGGGCACTTCCGACAATGCGAGCGAAAGCGCTTTTGAAGTATGAATAGTCTGTCGCAAGTGATGACGTCATTAATGGTTCTCGCGCCACACGCGCCAAAGTGCGCACGTGAAGTATGCAGAGCCCTTAAGACTAAATTGGGATGGCAATGACTAAAATATGACTAAGACTAAAATTGATTTTTCGTCATTGTGACTAAGACTAAGACTAAATTTTAAAAAGATGACGAAATTAACAATGGTGTTAAATAAAATAGAGAAAAATAGAACCAATGTGTGAAGAAGTTTTATTCTGTACAGTGTGACATATGTTAAAAAGAGAAGCAGTATGTAGAGAAGTTCTATTATGTACATTGTTGACTAAAATGACTAAAATGACTAAAAATTGACTAAGACTAAAATTGATTTTAGTCATTTAGACGAAGACTAAGACTAAATTGGGAAGGCAATGACTAAAATATAACTAAGACTAAAATTGATTTTCGTCATTGTGACTAAGACTACGACTAAATTTTAAAAAGCTGACAAAATTAACACTGCTTCCTGTCCACCTCTCATACTGTCCTGTCATCAATACAGTCGAAAAAAGACAAAAAAAAATATATATATAAAT
>NW_026945566.1:2675216-2732716 GCF_034702125.1 Engraulis encrasicolus | reverse complement strand
GCAGTAGTAATAGCAATAGCAGTAGCAGTAGTAATAGTAGTAGTAACAGTAATAGCAGTAGCAGTAGTAATAGCAATAGCAGTAGCAGTAGCAGTAGTAATAGCAGTAGTAATAGCAGTAGTAATAGCAGTAGTAATAGCAATAGCAGTAGCAGTAGTAATAGCAGTAGTAACAGTAATAGCAATAGCAGTAGCAGTAGTAATAGCAATAGCAGTAGCAGTAGTAATAGCAGTAGTAATAGCAGTAGTAATAGCAGTAATAATAGCAATAGCAGTAGCAATAGCAGTAGTAATAGCAGTAATAATAGCAATAGCAGTAGCAATAGCAGTAGTAATAGCAGTAGTAATAGCAATAGCAGTAGCAGTAGTAATAGCAATAGCAGTAGTAATAGCAATAGCAGTAGCAGTAGCAATAGCAGTAGTAATAGCAATAGCAATAGCAGTAGTAATAGCAGTAGCAGTAGCAATAGCAGTAGTAATAGCAATATCAGTAGTAATAGCAATAGCAATACAGGTAATAGTAGTAATAGCAGTAGCAATACGAATTGTATTTTACAGGGGTCCCCAAACTATTCCAACTTGGGGCCCACTTGACATTTTTGCAAATGTTTGGGGCCCTCCTCTGACCCGATAAACAATATAACTCAAATAAATAGTCAACAGCAACACATATAACATGGTTTATTGATTTTTTGGTAATGAAGGCCCACAGTTTGAGGACCACTGGTATAGCACATTATCATACACAACTGTCATTCAAACTGCTCGAGAGGGAAAACAGAAAATGGAGAAGAAGAAAAATAAGAAAGTAGAAATTAGAGAAAGTATTATAGAGAGTAGCTAACTATCCATAGCCCCTTACCAGGCTCCGTCCCACCACTGGAAAAATCCAACAGCCATAGTTACTGCACCACCACTATGACAGTGCACAGGGCCCTTTGTAATACATTACGACTTGGTTACTGCCATTCTGTTAACATTATATTATTTTGATTTCTAGAAAGTGATGGGCCCTGGCTCACAGTTTGAGAATCACAGTTCCCATAGTACTCTCTAAGTGTTAAATTAACACTGCATTTTTTCGACTGTGCACATACATGTATCCCAGCAGGCAGGTGGTCGTCTGTCAGAGAAGGAGGAATGTCGTCGCAGGCAGAGGGCGCTGGCACGGTGTGCCATGTCCGCGCGCAGCTTCTCGTCTCCGCAGGGCGACCTGGACATGCACCGTCTGCGGCGGGCGCTGGAGAAGGTGTCCTTCGACCAGGCGGTGGGGGGGCGCCTGGAGGAGAGCGATAGCGAGACGCAGCCCAGCTCCCGGGGAGCGCTCTCGCGACGCAGCCTCACCGACTCCAGTGAGTTAAAACATGCACTAACATATGCATGCAGAAACTCATACAGTATAGACAGGAGAGCGCTGACAGTTTTAAAGGGATGCCCCTTTTAAAGCCCCCCCAGGAAAATCGTAAAAAACACTCTTCAAACATGGTCATAGACACAGAGTGCCCACCCTTCAGAAACGCTTCAATGTCAAAGACTGGGGACTTGGGTCCTGGTTCTCTTCCAATAATTTGTCTCGTAACATCTCAGTACTGACGTAATTTGGCTAATGATGTCTTTCTGTCTCTCTATCCCACTCTGTTTGTATGTTTCTGTCTGTCTGTCTGTCTGTCTGTGTGTATCAGATGGCCTGCTGTTCCCAGCTTCCCCTCTGGACTGGGATGGCTTCACCGACCCCGAGTGCCTTTTTGCGGCCGCGCCGCCAGACGAGCCCCCGGCTCTGCAGGCCCGCTCCCTCATCCACGGGCTGCTGGGCGGGCGGCCCGTGTCCTGGGAGGTGGCGGTGGACCTGAGCCCACTCTGGGGTCCGCAAGCCCCCCCGCCCGCCACGCCCGACCCCTGGGGGGAGATCGTGCATCAGCTGGCCGCTCGGTCCGTGATCCGGGACTTTGAGAACATGGCGGAGAAGGAAGCTGACATTGAGCATGGTGGGCATTTTTTTGTGTGTGTGTTTGGTTCCAAATATCTGAAAGAAGAGAGAAGTGCTGCACACTCCCAAAGTGCAGAAATGGTCTTTTATGGTTTCCAAATATTTACCTGATGAAGGTCAGGGGTCCGTTTCTTGAAAGCGTCTTTGCTATCGTCGTTAGCAAAGTGCTTCGTACGAGCGACTCAACTCTCTCTCGACAGCAACGCTCACCACTAAATCCAAGGGAAAGGTAAGATGGTCTTAAGGTGATACTGTCCCATTTTTGGAAATAAGCTCATATTAGACATCCGCTTGAGTTAAACAATTGAGTGTTACCTATCTCCTGTACTTTCAACCGTTCTCTGAGTACGGCAATGCAAATTTTACCTCCATGCCAGCAGTTAACATTGAGTCCTATGAGACCAGCTGGCGGCTAACTGGTCTCATAGGACCAGAGGCGCAACTACTAATTTCTGGGGGGGTATGCAATGTTACTGTAACTGCTAGCAATAGCATGGAGGTAAAATTTGCACAGCCATACTCAGAGAACGGTTGAAAGTACAAGAGAAAGGTACAACTCAATTATTTAACTCAAGGGGAGGTGTAATATGGGCATATTTCAAAAAATGGGACAGTATCACTTTAAGACGGTCTTAAGATGGTTAGCAACGACAATAATTGAGAAACAGACCCTAGGTCTGAGACTAACGCTGCATTCACACCAAAGGCGCTGACATCCACAATACGTCCACAGAATGTGTCCGTTATCAGTCCGAAACTGTTAGAATACATGAAAACAAATCATGCCTTGCACACAGGAGCGCGGTGTAAGCGCGGCGCATGTCCGTCCCGCCCGGACATGTCCGCGTTGCTCCTTGAAAATAGAACTCGAGTCTATTTTCCTGCGCGGAAGTCCACGTTCAATGTGCGGGCTCCATTGAAAATGAATGGCTGCTGCACGCGGATAGAACGTGGACGTTGACTGTGCAGTGTGCAAGGCAGCCCGCGAACCTCTCGGACTCGCACTGCTCACAAAGACGTCCCTGTGTGCATGTACCGTAAAACGTCATGAGTGAAGCAAAAGCGGTCAGTGTGCTGAAATTTTGTGTTTTTTTCTGATTAGTGATCTCATCGCTGGCGCACCTGCCGTCTGAGGTGTGCGGAAAAAATCACAAAGTTGTTGGTTTCCCTGAAACACAATATGTCTGTATATTTGTGTTTGGCATATGATATGTATGTCTCTATGTCGTGGAAGTTTACACACACACACATGCATTGCCACAAGAGGTTGAAGCCAAGTCTCAAGTTTCAAAATGGGAACTACTACCCTCAGTTGTCCAGTAACACATATTACACCATTGCCATGCCTTTGTGCCTTGTGCAGATTACACCATTGCCATGCCTTTGTGCCTTGTGCAGGGCTCCTGAATGAGACACAAGTTGGTTGTATGCACAGCATCATCTGCTGTATGAAACAAGACAAGCATATTGTACATGCATACTGTAACTTAGATTACTTAGACCTAGAATGGTGTTATTTAATGTTATTAATTCTAATTAAAGTGATCAGTGTGTGTAATAATAAGTAGTACTAACATAGGAATGTAATGTAGTAATGTCGTTGCATGGTGCAGGGTTCATAACTGCGCATTTATTTACTTGTTTGTTTGTATGTTTGCCTGTACACTAGTATGCTAAATGCATGTACAGTAATAATGTTGGACAGTAGTGACATACAAGTTTACAAGTTTATTTATTTAAAAAGGGACAGCATATATTACCAGCATTTAAACAAAAATGCTAAATAAACAAGATTATAGCCATGAGGCTAATTTCCATTTTTTGTCTCTTGGAGCCTATACTAAGAAGCTGGTTCAGGAGTAAACCAGAAAGAAAATGAGCACTCCAGGCTCTTCTATTAAATGATTTACCTCTTAAGGTGGGGTTGCAGGTTAACCATTTTAAGAAAATGTACTATTATGACATCACGTTGGGGGTTCCGCAGGCTCATAGGAGTCTATGTAGAACCTTAGAATCCTGGGGGAGTTCCCCCAACGTGATGTCATACCTGCAACCCCACCTTTAACCTGTTTTCTTCTGAACCAGTTTCCAAGTAGTATAGGCCCCATATTGCTGGGCTTACAGCTGAGTGTGACCCAGGGTAGCTCTCTGCCCGCCCCGCAGGCCCGGCCAAGAGGTACAGGCTGAAGGCCATCCAGACCAGCAAGAGCTGTAACATCATCTGCATGTACACCTCCTTCAGTGCCAGGGACTCCAGCACCAGCACCACCACCACCAGCAAGGGCCTGAAGGACGCACTGCAGCCTCTCAGCACAGGTACAATATTACATTACATTACATTCAGTGGTGTAGTCTACGTGGAACGCGGGTATACAGAGTATACCCACTTCTAAATTTCAGGGATTTCAGTATACCCACTTAAAATTGATTGATCCATTGTTTTGAATAGCACAAATATATACAGTATACCCACTTCAAAAAAAGCTCAAATATACAGTATACCCACCATAAAAAAATAGACTACACCACTGATTACATTTAACCCATTAGAACATGGCGTTATAAATTTGCTGTTACTAGAATGACAATGACGATAGTGCATTACTAAAGACCCTCTGTTATGGCATAGTATAGAGTAGGACTATGGTAGTTACAGTAACCAGTAATGACTATGCATTATGCAAACGTTTTTATCCAAAGCGAGTTACAAGGAGGACATTCGAAGAAAGTGCAGTGTTCAATACTATATAAGGCAGTGGTTCTCAAACTTTTTCCATCATTCCCCCCTTCAGAGGGTCTGAATACTTCTGAGCCCCCCCACCCCCAAGTAACAGCAGTACTCGTGCAGACTGATTTTGCGATCGCTGCGCAGAATCAAAGGAGAGCTGACTGGTGGAGATTAAACAAAGAGGGACTGCAGTCGAATGCAGATGTGTGTTAATTTCCTATGCTATTCAAATTCATGACAATTAATAATATATTGTTGGTGAGGGCTTTAAACGTATTGACTTATTGGCGAAACAGGAAATAATTTCCTTGGGGGGAAAAAATCTAAATCAGATGTCACACGCCCCCCCTGAGATGCCTCCGCGCCCCCCCCCCTCGGGGGGCTTATGCCCCACTTTTAGAAACACTGATATAAGGTAATTGTACATAGGACGAACTACAACCTCTCAGCACAGGTAAAATATCCCAGTAAAACATGGCCGCTGTCATAAGTTAGCTGTTACCAGAGTGGCAATGACCAAATGGTAATGTATACAAAAGGCCTGTGTATTCATAGTGGTGTAGTACTATGGTAGCAAAGTCTTGTCATTGGCTATTACAGCGTTCCACTGGTGGAACGGCATTATTCAGGGCAGTGATTCTCAAAGTGTGGTCCGGGGACCACTGGTGGTCCGCGACAAAGCTCTAGTGGTCCGCGAAGGGGTTTCTTTTCCAAGATAAGCTAGCAGTAGGCTATATTTGCAACCTAATTACAAAGCCAAACATAGCTAAAGACTTATTTTCACCACAATGACACAGACTTGTAAATGTGAATAAATAGTAAGTGGTCTGTATCAAAATTAGCAGTGTCAAATTAGCAACCACCAACTGTCAATTCAGTTCACAGGTGGTCCCTGAACATTTCTGGGGGGACAAAGTGGTCCTCGGTCTGAGAAAGTTTGAGAAACACTGATTCAGGGGCTACTGCCGTTCATTATATTCCATTTAGACCAGTGGTTCTCAATTGGAACAGTCTTGGGACCCACCATATTCCACTCTCATCCGGTCGCGACCCTACTTTTTTTAGTGTTCAAGTCAATTCAATGCAATTCTCAAAATGTAACCAAGACTCGAATGACTGGTTGCACGCTATCTATCTCACATAAACATTCAGATTGTATCTATGACAACAGATGACACGGAGTTCAGTAGCCTATCAAAATAAAAGTTGTAAATTGTTGCAGGAAAAGTTGGATTTTTTTTTTTTTTAGAATTACGGGTTTTTTTACACCAAGGCTCCGCGACCCACCCATGACCCTTCCTTTGGGTCGCGGCCCACCAGTTGAGAAACACTGAGACATTTTATACAAAGCAACCTATAAGGAGGACATATTACTGTCCTAATAAGATGCTTGTTATCAAATGTCACATTCAGTATAATCGTTCATTCAGTCACATTCAGCATTGTACAGTAGGCTATGTAGTCGACTAACATTGCTAACATTGTTATTAAAACACTCTGCCTTAATGTTGTGTATTGCTCTTACATCAAGAAATGTAACTTCACTGGCAGTAATCGTAACTTTAACACTGATCTCCACTGACTAATACCTGAATGTATGCAAGTATGTGCAATATGTTAATACATCATGTCATGCATATGGGTATTATATTGTATGTATTTGTGTATTTATGTATGCTGATGGACACCTTAATTTCCCTCAGAATTAATCAAAGTTGCTCTACTATAGCAGGGGTGCGTTTCGGGGTGCGTCGCAGTTCCCACACCAGCAGCAGGAGGCAGCGGTCGCACTCGGTGGGTTTGGGGCGCAGGCCCTCCAGCCGGGACAGCGAGGAGATGGAGGAGGCCTTCACCTCCACAGGTAACCCCCAGTGCCCTCTCCCCCTTCACCTCCACAGGTAACCCCCCCTCCCCTCTCCCCCTTCACCTCCACAGGTAACCCCCCCTCCCCTCTCCCCCTTCACCTCCACAGGTAACCCCCCCTCCCCTCTCTCCCTTCACCTCCACCTTTTCCAACTTGGGGCCCACTCGAAATTGTCACAAATGTTCGGGGCCCACCTCTGACCCGATTACGAATAAAACTCACATAAATCAGCAGCAACACACACCAAAATGTGATTATAATTTTTGGAATATTATTTCAAGGCCCACTTGGTATACCTTCAGGACCCACCAGTGTGCCCCGGCCCATAGGTTGAAAATCACTGCCGTAATGCAATGACAAGGCCCCCTGATAGGATGAGGCCCTGGGCAATTGCTCGACCTTACTCAATGCAACAACCGCCTATGGTTTCAGTGGTGCTGTGTGTTCTCTCTCCTGTCTCCAGATCGGGACGACACCCCAGCCTCCCCCTGCAGCCTCACCTCCTGGGACAGCAGTAAGTCACTAGCTGATAAATACACAGTAAAAAATGCCATTGTAATTCAACACTTAAAGGGACACTGTGTGAGATTTTTAGTTGTTCATTTCCAGAATTCATGCTGCCCACTCACTAATGTTACCTTTTTCATGAATACTCACCACCACCATCAAATTCTAAGTATTCATTATCACTGGAAAAATTGCACTTTTCATACATGAAAAGGGGGATCTTCTCCATGGTCCGCCATTTTGAATTTCCAAAAATAGCCATTTTTAGCTGCAAAAATTACTGTACTTGGATTTTACTAAAAATGTTATTTTATTACTTAGTAAACTTTCATGTAAAGATCAAATTTGGCAATAGGGAGCCTAGTTTCAATGAGCAGCATAGTTGCAGTACCTTTTTTGACCATTTCCTGCACAGTGTCCCTTTAAACATCTTCTTCTAGAGTCTTTTTGGTCCCAGTGTACTCTTTATCCCTTAGTGCAGATCCTACAGTGTGTTATGACCTTACTGTCACCACAATTGTAATGGCTATGTCTTAATTTGTTACTTAAGGCTCTCTGTACTGTCATAGCAATGTTGTTATGATGTAGCTGAGTATTTTCGGCAAATAGTGAATAGGCCCGCCGGCGACTAAGAGGCTACGTGAACTCTTTTTAGTTTAATTAAGTTCAATTGACACTGTATTTTTTACTATCTGGTTCAGAAGTAACACTTCACAGAGTAACTGGTTGCCTCTCTTGAATACTCATTACGACCAGCATATTTAGAGCTATTTTGATCTAATCTCTGATGATGATGATGAGGATGATGACAATGATGGTGGCTGTGATGATGATGGTGACGATGATGACGGTGATGGTTCTGATGCTGCTGATGATGATGATAATGTTGATGATGATGGTAGTGGTGATGACAACGGCAATGATGATGATGATGATGATGATGATGATGATGATGATGATGATGATGTTTACTACTGTCTTAGGCACAGGTCCCAGTGCGCACCCTGCCAGCCCCTCCAACGCCTCCACCCGCTCCCAGCGCTCCATAGAGAGCAAGTCAGTGGAGAGCTTCTTTGGCTCCAGGTGAGAGAGAGGGGCCCACATCAGGTATTAGCATTGGCAGCTACCACTTGTCTGCAGCTAGTAATAATCTCAAATCACTAGCCACTTTGGTAGGTAGTTCTTGCTAAATCAATTTGTATTTGTCTGGGTTTTTTTTTGTTGTTTTTTTGTTTTTAAAAAGATTGTTTTTGGTCTTTTTTACAACTTTATTGAGGACAGGACAGTTTGAGAGGTGGACAGGAGGTGAATGGGGAGAGTGATGGGGAGGGGTCGGCAAATGACCCGGACCGGGAATCGAACCCGGGTCGGCCACATGGCAGGGCCTACCGGTTGCCCACGGCAGGGCCTGTTTTTGTTTTTTTAAATGCATGCGAAGTACATACAGTATCATCATCAGTACTGAATATGAGGGAATACAAATGGAGTATAACCTTGTTGGTTTTCCTTTTTTTAGTAGGCTAAGTCATATCTTAAGACAGGGGTGGGGAACCTTTTTCATTCGAGGGGCCACTTCAAATTCCTACAAGGGTCATAAAAGTCCTCCGAGGGCCGTACTATGAACACAAATCAGGATTTCCCCATGCAATGTAGGCCTATATTGAAGGTAGACACCTTTAAAATAGTTCCCACCTTCTCTAGGTCCCGCCCTGAATATAACTTAATTGCATTGGAAATGTAATTTCTAAGATTCCTTTTCCAAATATGTCATATTTCATGTGAAGTTGCATAACATTAAAATGATATTCGGGGCAGGATAAAACGACCTCAGGGGCCGCAAACGGAAAGACGGGAGAAAAAAAAAACGGAAGAAATCTTACAGTGATACTGTCCCATTTTTGGAAATAAGCTTATTTTACACCTCCCCTTGAGTTAAATAATAGGGTTTTACCGTTCTCCTGTACTTTCAACCGTTCTCTGGCTATGGCAGTGCAAATTTTACCTCCATGCTAGCAGTTAACATTGAGTCCTATGAGACCAGCTCGCGGCTAACTGGTCTCATAGGACTCAATGTTAACTGTTAGCTTGGAGGTAAAATGTACACTGCCATAACTAGAAAACGGTTGGAAGTACAGGAGAAAGGTAAGAGCCTATTATTTAACTCAAGGGGAGGTGTAAAATAAGCTTATTTCCAAAAATGGGACAGTATTCCTTTAAGTGTTATGTGAAAGTGTTTAAATTGGGTTTTCTTTTTTTTAGTACATAATCCCTAAAAAACGACCTTTAGTGCCATATGAAAGTGGTTTGTGTGTGTGCATGTGTGTGACCCTAAAGGTTTAACTTGGGACGGCTGATGTCCACCAATGCCTCAGGAAGACAGACGGCCTTGAAGCCCCACTGCCTGTCAGCCGAAGCAGACAAGCACACAGAGGCCGACACGCCAAACTACCTAGCTCTGGTGAGTCAGGCTGTAGCAGAGAAGCACACAGATAAAGACACGCCAAACTACCTAGCTCTGATGAGTGAGGCTGTGGGCCGGATTAAGATGGCCTGGGCCTTGGGCCCCTAGACTACAGGTTGCTGTGGGCTGCCCAAAATTGCAAATTACTACAGGTTGCTGGTGAGTGAGGCTGTAGCAGAGAAGCACACAGATAAAGACACGCCAAACTACCTACCGCTGGTGAGTGAGTGAGAGAGAGAGAGAGAGAGAGAGAGAGAGAGAGAGAGAGAGAGAGAGAGAGAGAGAGAGAGACTTTATTGATCCCCAAGGGGAAATTGAGTGCCACATGGTCATATACACGACACATAACAGGAAGACAGGACAAATACATAATAAATAAGAGCTAAGAAATAAATAAAAACAGTCCATCATAAAAACACACAACGAATCTCAACAACATTATAAAACATTCAAGTCACTCAGCAGCTGTTGTTAAAAAATCTGTGGAGTGAGGCTGTAGCAGAGAAGCACACAGATAAAGAGACGCCAAACTACCTACCGCTGGTGAGTGAGGCTGTAGAGACCGACCCGCTAATTAAGATGGCCAGGGGACCTTAGGCTACAGGTTGCGGTTGGCCGCCAAAAAATGCAAATTTAGCCATTTAAATAGACAGTGTCATAATTACAAACAAGGAAGTTAGGGGAACATGTCTACGAGCTGTACTCAACATGACAGATGGAGAAGGAGCAAACTGATACTGACACGCCTACCTCTGGTGAGTCAGGCTGTGGGCGGGCTTATCGCCTCGTTAGCAATTGCAACAGTATTTATATAGCACATTATCATACATAACTGTCATTCAATGTGCTATACAAGAGAAAAGAAAAAGAAGAGAGAAGGAAAAAAATGTAAGTTATTGTAGAAAGTATGATGGAAAGTATAGCTAACCATCACCAAAGGCAGAGGAAAATAAAATTGTTTTTAATTTCTTTTTACATAAAACATGCCACTGTTGGGGCACTTCTAATTTGTACAGGAAGGAAGCTGGTTCCTGCATTCGGTAGCATGATGACTAAATGCCATTTCACCCTGTCTGGATTTTGCCCGAGACGCAACCAGTAGAGGAGACTCTGAAGACTTAAGACATCTTTTAGGATGATATTGCTCTAGCATATCTACAATATATTTAGGACCTAAGCTATTAAGTGACTTACAGACTATCAGAAGAGTTTTAAACTCAGGAGGATATTTTCCCTGATTAAAAAAGGAAATGGAGCAATAATGACAACACGATGAGCTGTCCTGAAAAAATGAAAGCTATTTGTTTTCTCTATTGCTCACCCATGTGGTCCGTAAAATCATAATCTGTGCCCTTATACATGCACATTCCAGTAAAACAACACAGTGGTGCGTTATTAAACCTATTTAGATTTTTTTTTCTATTGGCCTATAAAATATCTGGCCTATAAAAATGTCATTTTATGCACATTTTCCAACACCAACCGGTATGAACATGAAATTCATAAAATCTTATTGGATTTAAGCATTCCAGGTCATGCTGATTTGTATAAAAAAAGAATGTGTATTCAAAGGAGCTCAATACCCTATATCAGGCGTGCATAATTATGAGGCAACTTTGTTCTCCTGTGGGAAAATTGGCCACAAAATAGATCTTACATATGTCTCACCTATAAAAATGATAATATCAACTCTGTCATGGTCACCTCCCCCTCCTCACACAGGTGCACCTGCAGCTGGCTTCCGGAGCGTTCCGTCTGGACGAGTCGTACTCCGTGTGCATCCAGATTCCGCTGGACCGCCTGAAGCGTGCGTCCCCCTACACCAGCCACCGCAGCAGCCTCAGCCCCCCCATACGCTGCCTCTCCCCGCCAGCCAACCACCCCGACGACACCCCCCCTGTCCTGGTCCCGTCCCTGAGTCCCACCTCCACCACCCCGACTATCCACACGGAAAAAAATGGTAAAGAACTATAAAGAATTATGTTAAAAATACATTCCATGTATGATTTACTCCTGAAAGTGCCCCCTTTGAACTACAGAACTATTAGGTGAAATCAGTATGAACAAGTACAAATTGTACATGGCATTTACAGATAATGTCTATGATACAATTACTTTCTTTGTATGCTTCATATAAAGTTTGTAGTTTTAAAATATTTTCATGAAGCATACAAAGAAAGTAATAGTATCATTCACATTATATCTAAATGCCATGTACAATTTGGTCTTTGTTCATACTAGTTTCACCTAATCATTCTGCATGAGAAAACACCAAAAGGGGGCACTCTCAGGAGTAAATTCACCAAAACAAATATAGATCTGTCTGTTACTGTCATATAATAATCTTCTAGAAATTAAAAATCTTGTAAAACGTGTGTTTGATTTGACAATATCCTTTCCATGTGGGTATCCAAGCCCCAGACAGCCAGGCCCCAGGGGTGACCGTCCTCTCCAGGGCCCCCTCCACCAGGCCTGGGGTGGTGGGCCGCGGCCCCGATCCCGAAACCGTCTTGTCCGACCCGGCCAGCTCGGAGGAGGGCTCCCCGGATCTGCCCAGCGGGGTGGTTCCCCAAGCGGACAGCGGCCGGGGGTCCGAGACGGACATGTGCGAGGTGTCCTCTCTGGAGCCCGGCGAGCCCCAGGCTGGAGGGGAGGCACCCCTGGGCCAGACTCACACCGACCTGGAGAGCCTGTGCTGGGCCACGGCGGTGGCTCTGGCCTGGCTGGAGCACCGGTGCGCCGGCTACTTTGTGGAGTGGGAGCTGATCGCCGCCAAGGCGGATTTCTGGTTGCGCGGGCAACGGTTGCCGGCGGGACTGGACCTGGCGGGGCTGAGGGCGGCGGCGCGCTCGCTGTTCCTGCTGCTGCGCCACTGGGACGAGAACATCCAGCTCAACATGCTCTGCTACAACCCCAACAACATGTGATCACTCAGGACATGGCCATACCAACATTACAATCACAATAACATGTGATCACACAGTCATACCAACGCTACAACCCAAATAACATGTGATCACTCAGGACATGGCCATACCAATAACATGTGATCACTCAGGACATGGACATACCAACGCTACAACCACAATAACATGTGATCACATAGCCATACCAACGCTACAACCACAACAACATGTGATCACTCAGGACATGGACATGCCAACATTACAACCACAATAACATGTGATCACACAGTCATACCAACGCTACAACCCAAATAACATGTGATCACACGGCCATTACCAACGCTACAATTCAAATAACGTGATCACATAGCCATACCAACGCCAATAGCATGTGATCACACGGCCATACCAACGCCAATAGCATGTGATCACACGGCCATACCAACACTTCAACCACAATAACATGTGATCACATAGCCATACCAACGCTATAACCCCAATTACATGTGATCACATGGCCATACCAACGCTACAACCACAACAACATGTGATCACTCAGCACATGGACATACCAATAACATGTGATCACATAGCCATACCAACGCTACAACCACAATAACATGTGATCACTCAGGACATGGCCATACCAATAACATGTGATCACTCAGGACACAGCCATACCAACGCTACAACCACAACAACATGTGATCACATGGCCATACCAACGCTACAACCACAATAACATGTGATCACATGGCCATACCAATGCTACAACCCCAATAACATGTGATCACACGGCCATACCAACGCCAATAACATGTGATCACATAGCCATACCAACGCTACAACCCCAATAACATGTGATCACATAGCCATACCAACGCCAATAACATGTGATCACACGGCTATACCAACGCCAATAACATGTGATCACATGGCCATACCAACGCTACAACGCCAATAACATGTGATCACATAGCCATACCAACGCCAATAACATGTGATCACACGGCCATACCAACGCCAATAACATGTGATCCCATAGCCATACCAACACTACAACTCCAATAACATGTGATCACATGGACATACCAACACTTCAACCCAAATAACATGTGATCACATGGTCATACCAACACTTCAACCCAAATAACATGTGATCACTCAGGACACACTTCAGCAGTGCTACCGTAGAATCTCAAATAAGATGTGACATAGTAGGTCAAGTAGGGAAGTAGCGCTACTACAGTATAGCACTTCGGCAACATGTGATCCCTCAAGTCTTACAGCTTCACCAACAGAGTTGTATGAAGTAGAGGTACTTTCACTGATGTAATTTACAACACTAGTACTGTGATATTACATGGATTCAACTATGTACTCACCATACAACCAGTGTTGTTAATTATCTGTGAGAGTACTTCCAGGGTCAAAAATGAGAAGGAATTCTCTGACTGAGGCATTCCAAATTAAAATGTCTTTATTAATATGACAGGTCCTACATGGACATATTAAAAACAAGGCCCACGCGTAGCGGCATGAGTGCCTTCTTCAGGGCAGTAACACAAAACAGTTTTTTTTGATCCTGGAAGTACTATACCTTGGACTAAAGAGCACCCAAACCCAAGAAGCCAACAAACAATCTGGATAAGAGCACGCCATACTCTACAAACTATCTGTGAGAGTACTTCTACTTCTACTTAATACAACTCTGCTCACAAACATGTGATTGAAACCAATAAGATTGAGTATCCGTCTGCTATTGCCAGCCCAAATTCCGCAGCTACAACCGCAACATGCGATCACTCAAGCCTTACAAGCCCCACCATGTCAACGGAGGTCTGCAGGTCATAGCAGAGGTGGGCAATACAAGTGTGGCAGACAGTAAAGGTTGAACAAAACAATCATCTTCAACCTGAATACAAGTGCCACAAAAAACAAACATACTGTATGATTCAAGCCATACTACTATACCATACTACGAGCACCACAAAGTCACACACAAAAAAAACAACCCATGAAACCAAACATGTAACGATGACGTTACGGATATGACGTACTATGTATGCCCCTTCAACATGTGAATCAAGCAATGATATGGCCCTTCAACACATGTGACTTAAAGTGGTATGCCCCTATTTTGGGGCTTAATACAGTTAAAATCGTTGGCGGGGGTTTATAAAGGTGGTAAAGTGTCTTATTTTTCATGTTAAACGTTGTCTTGCTTTAAGAGGGAGCATGTCGCTAAGCTAGTGAAAGTCAATGGATCCGTGTAGCATGTAGCAAGACAACGCTTAACATGAAAAATAAGACACTTTACCACCTTTATAAACCCCAGCCAACGATTTTAACTGTATTAAGCCCCAAAATAGTGGCATACCCCTTTAAGGCCAATGCTGTGATGAGCTACACCCACATCCTTAATAAGTGACTTGTGCAGTGATGGGCAACCTAGATTCAGAAACTACAACCCAGTGCTACAATTTCCAAACCCCCTGATTTTACCTGTCCAATTAGGCAGTCACCTGGTTGAAGTGGACAGGTAAAACCAGGTCATTTGGAATATGTGGAACTGGGGTGAGTTTCTCAAAAGAGAGGTTGTTAACCTGTTAGCAACTTCGGTAGTTGCCAATGGGAAAATGCATTGAAAACAGCAAAGTAGCTAATGTAGTTAGTAAACTTTGGTTTTGAGAAATTCACCCCTGGATTGTAAACTAATGAATCCATTTTGCCCATCACTGGCCTCATGCAATATTGTGTGCATCATGCTAGTTTGTCACCCCCGCAACTAACAACTAACTTACGTATGCTTCTGCTTTCACCTACGCTGCCATGAGAGCCTCTAGTGGCAAATCCAGCACACCACTGCTGCAAATCCCACAACACGTCACGACAACAAAGGCTAACTACACCCAGGACCATGAGCAGAGCCCGGTCCAGGGGTCCGTATCTCGAAAGCGTCTTTGCTATCGTCGTTAGCAAAGTCCTTCGTAAGAGCGACTCAACTCTCTCTCGACAGCGACGCTCACCACTAAATCCAAGGGAACGGTAAGACGGTCTTAAGACGGTTAGCAACGACAAGAATCGAGAAACGGACCCCAGACCCTGGGTAACCACAGCACTACGCCAAATATAAACACGCAGGGAAACCAACAGGGCAAAAGGGGTCAGTTGTCCCATGCCCAGGGAGAGAAGGGGCCAGAATTGGGTGGGGGGCCCTTTCAGTGTGGGGGGCCCTTTCAGATGACCTCGTTCTGGTCCCGGCCAAAGCTGTCAGCGGCCCTGTAAACACGCACCAACACATACACACACACGCACACAAACGCATGTATGTACACGTACGCACACGCACACACACACACACAGGGCTCTGAGAGCACTACCAAGTGCCATGTCATTTAGGCTGCTATTATTCATACCCACTACCCAGCCTTAAGTTCCTTTGCCAATAAATCCCAACTATGTGAGGTAACAAAAATTCTCAGACTCTACTAGTAAACTGACATCAAGTGGGTGGGGTGGTTCAGGTGGTAGAGGAGCCTTTTCAGAAACTAGAAAGCTGTAGGTTGGAGCCTGGCTCTGCCTGACCGCCGTCGATGTGTCCTTGATCAAGATACTCAACCCCAAATTGCTCCTGGTGGCAGGATGGTATCCTGTGTGGAAGCCATTGCCAGCAGTGTGTGAATGTATGTGAGTGTGAATGGGTGAATGTGAGGCATGCATGTAAAGCACTTTATGTGCTCGAAGGAGTGGAAAAGCACTATATAGATGCAGTCCATTAACCGGATAAGTGATTTGGGCCAAGCAACAGTTAGGATGTGCACTTCTAGCCATGCAGACGTGAGAGTTTGTTGATAACAGCGATGTCTTGTAATTGCATCACTTATTGCTGTTATTTCAGATCACGTTTTAATCTTTGCTTTTCACATCAACCTTGTGCCATATTCAGTTGGTTCGAACTGTTTGGAAGAAATGTATATATTTTCTCTTTTAACTTTATATCCAGGCCTTATTACTGTTATGAACTTCTGACAATCGATCTCTACCACATCATCCAACAATTGCATCACTGCCAAAGAGGAATCATTGGATCAGTCCATCGTCTGACTGTAGTTTGAAGAGATTCTCACAGCTCAAACATACAAACACGTCGCGTCTATCCACAAACACATCAATTATTCTCAGATCATACCATCTTCACATGGATGTTTGCCTGTTTTTTATACACAAGTCTGTAAATCATTCATTCCTCTGGTTCTGTCTCAAACAAATGTAAACACACAAGCACTCACAGATTGTAAAACAAGATTTTCTGAATCAGATTGTTTTCTTGTAACCGTTTTTATTCTTTATTCTTTTAACAGCTATCAAAATAAAAACAAACAGGTCTCAGGTCTGTGGTTGCAGTCAGCTGTGGACACCATGCAAATCAGTAGAACACCATTAGGGGACCAACCAAGGGGCCGTGTACTGTACTAAGAACACCACAAGGGGACCAAGCAGCAGTGTTGCCAGATGTGCAATAATTATACTATTTTTACCATAATTAGGTCCTCTGTGCAATCAATAATGTGAAAAAGAAAAGCCTATGATGTACGATAATTTCATTCAGTTTTCATTCAGTTTCCTTAAAACAGCCATTTGATTTGTGTATATTTGGCACGATAGTTCAATATTTTCCATCTGGCAACACTGCCAACCAGGGGGGTATACTGTGGGCGCATTCCAATATGCAGACTCCCACCATCCACTTGTGCTTGTGGCCTCGTACCAGGAAGTAATTAAGTCACAGACAACAGAATTGTATTTCAATCAGGGCTTCGAACCGGTTCAAGGAACGAAAACGAAAACCAGGAACTTTTTGTATTTTACAGGGAACAGAAACGAAACCGGAAACTTTATTATTTTTTATGTTCTGGAACGGGAACACTTATTTAAAAATAATGGTAACCGGTTAATACCGGTTAATACCGTTCCTCAAGCTAAAAAAAAAAGTCATTATTTTCCTGCGCATGTTACCATGACGGCTGAGGTTCAAGTCCTGTGTGACATCAGACATTCTCTGACTGAATGGAGAGAGAGCTGTAGATTACAAAGTCTTCACTCCACATCTTAATTAAGAGAAACCACTGTCATACAAAAGGACAGAGTTTACATTGCATTATTGTAAGACATTGCAGGGAAGCACGTGTAAAGCGCACCGACAATGTTCGGCGTTATTGGGCATCCATGGCCGCTTCAAATATGCACAAACTCACAATGTCCATCATAGTGCTCCCCGTGACCCAAGTCAGCGTGGAGCGCACATTTTCATCATTGAGGTTTATTCTCTGCTTCTCCGCTTAGGCAGTCCCTGAATGACAATATTCTGGAGGATATTCTTTTCATCCGCTTGAATAAACAGTTTTGAATGTAGGCTGACTCATTTGCACTTCCGTCTTTCTTGGCTAACGTCAGTTAGGCCTATGGGGAATAATTAGCTGACAGGAAAGAAATTAACCGTTCCGGGAACAATATTTTTTGGTTCTAACCGGTTCGGGAACGTCAATTTATTGGTGGAACTCAGAACCGGAAACGTTATTATTCCGTTTCTGTTCGGAACGGAACGTTTGGAAAAAAATAAGGGTTCAAAGCCCTGGTTTCAATGTCATTTTCTCATTTGCAAACGGGATGGTGAATGAAGAATTAGTCCCCCAAAAAATGTTGTGGCTGGGCTGACAGCGGGGAAACTTTAATCGTTTTCTCCATGGAGGCGGGGATCAGCAAAATGCAAGGTCACAAGCACAGACCGAGGAGGGAGTCTGCATATTGGAATTCACCCTAAGTGATAAACCAGGCTTAGTTAACTTACAGGAAGTGGTAAACATGCTAATAGATGTACCTGCAGGCATCATTTAGTTGAGGACTCTGGGCTCTTCTATTAGATGATTTACCTCTACCTCAAGGGTAACGTCAGAGAGAGTAAAGAGAGAGAGGTTCCATTGGCCCATTGTTTCCGGATTCTATTATTGTAAGGGGGAGGGGGGGAAATCCCCCTTTAGGCAGACCTAGGCAGACCTAAGGACTGTTCTATTCAATGCTTGGAGTATTATGACACGCCCCTTTAGGCAGACCGGAACCTGGTCATGTTAGGTGCCCATAGCAACCTATTACATTGGCATATCTCTATATACTTAAAGAATCTCTGGTAACGTCGCCTGGTTTACTACTGAAGCAGCTTCTTAGTAAACTCACCCAGGGGTGAATTTCTCAAAACCAAAGTTGCTTACTACATTAGCTACTTTGTTGTTTTCAATGCATTTTCCCATTAGCAACTACCGAATTTGCTAACAGGCTAACAAATTCTCTTTTGAGAAATTCACCCCTGACCTGATAGCACACTCAAACACAACTCCTCAGTGCCTACTCCAGAGAACAACTAAAGAGATTCGTTGCAAAACGATATATCATGTGTGTCTGAATTCTGCATTTTATTCATGGAAATGACTGTTCAGAGGTCCGATCATCTATGTGTGAATTCTTGCAATTCAAATATTTTGAGAACATACTTTTTAAACCTATATAAAATGCATTTTGCAATGCAATGCCCTGTACAAAAATGTAAATTTCCCAAAATGTTCCAAAATGGACATTCGTCATTTTGCAATGAAGCTCTTCAACTAAACGCCACACAAATCACCTACACTAAGGGAAGGGGATTCTTAAGATAACAAGCTATCTTCATTTTCAGTAAACTTCAAAAACTCCCTGATATTAAATTAAAGACATTATGCACATATAAACCACTTTTCTCATGATTTTCTACTGTAATGCCTATTTTGAAACGTTACCGTAACAGTAACAAACATGATGTTGCTGAAAAGTCTTTGGCCGTCAGCCACTCACATTGGTTGAAAAATTGTCACTCGGACTTCACACTCCTGAACTACAAGCAAATAACACACAGCAAACATATGAAGAAAATGAGAAAAAAAATATACAAAAGAACAAATAACCTCTCCTTCTAAAGGCCATTTAAGGAACCACCACTTGAACACTTGAACCAACCCCTTCATCTCACAGACTGTATACTTAAGAATTATTTTGGTTCCTTAGTCCTGAGAGTTCCTGTTCCCGCCCATTCAAACACAACCCAGCACAGCTGAACATTGCTCTGGTCCAAAAAAAAACCTTCAGCTTATAAATACAAAAAAAACCAAAAATTCTGAAAACAATAATCCTGAAACAGCTTTTGTGCGTCTCGAGAGCTCTGCTGGTCTGATAAGACTGGTGTCGCTCATCCCCACTGGACTGGGGCCACTGATCACCTGGCGTTGCCTTCTCGACCAATCCCAAGACAGCGAAGGGGCCAGGGCAAGGTGGCGGAGCTCTCTGATTGGCCCTGTGCTGGCAAGTGGGCGTGGAAGAAGGACGGAGAGGAGGAAGGGACGGAGGGTTTTCTTTGTTGGGTTGAAGTGTGCTAGGAGGACTAGGCCTGCCCTTTCACCCGTAGGCCTGTAACCTTTGACCTCAGTGGCGCTTGGCCTTCTCCTGGGGCGCTGGAGTGGGGTTGAACCACAGGCACAGCAGGGCGATGAGATGGCACACGTGCAGCGAGAGCGAGCTGTAGTTGGTGGAGGGGTAGGTGTTCCACGCCAGCTCAATCAGACCCAGCATCAGCACCCTGCAAACACAACAACAAACACATTACATTACATTTAGCAGACGCTTTTGACAAAGCGACACACACGCACGCACGTCTTCATCACAGGGTCACATGGATGTTGATGTGTGACGTCACATCCATGTGACCCTCTCATGAAGATGGAAGATCGAAACATGTCAGGTAAAAGATAAAACTTTTACATGTCTGAAGAAAATAGAAAACCGCAAGTTTTACTATAACAGACAGTTAGACATAATGAATGTCATACAGCCATCATGATTTTGACCCAAATTATGGCTCAACGAGTCTCTCTATTAGGACCACACGATATCATTTCAAAACCAAATTGTTTGTTTCAAGTACACAGACGTCTCAGAACCTTTGATGGCCTCCTCAGCTACACACACATACAGTACTGTATACTAAAATAAAACAATACTCATACCATAACCATAGTATAATATCAGAGGTGTCAAAAGTAAAAGTACATATGGTATAAGTACAACACTAATATATGGTAAAGAAGAAGGATCACCGCACACTGGTGGACTAAGTTTTGCTGTTTTTATTTTTAAAAACAGCAAAACTAAGTCCACCAGTGTGCGGTGATCCTTCTTCTTTACTATGGATTACTGATGACTGCACTTCACCAGCACCTGGAACCTGGATGTGCATAGGAGTTCCAGATCTTTGAAGACTAATATATGGTATTACATAACTATTACAACATTTACCTAATGAGATAGATAGACTTACAGTTACTGTAAAGCACTAAAAACCCAACAAAGACCCACCACAAACTTGATCTGACCGCTGCAGAGTCGGCTTATCGTAAGACAAGTACACAAGTCTACTGGTTACTCAGATAGGTTACCTGTGTTGGAAGGAAACGGTGGTTCTTTTTTAATACAAACATAAAATGATACTCATACTATGGTATGAAATAATCACCTGAGCAGGTGAGCCATCTTCTTGACCCCGCCGCTCCACAGTAGGTAAGGAAGCGTGTGGAAATACCAGACGTAGAACTGGTAGTGCAGCGAGCGACTAAAGCACATGCCCACGAAGTTCGAGGTGAACAGCACCAACACAATCTGTGAGATTATGTTAAGGACATAACCTTCAAATATTCAACCATCAAAACACGAAGATGTTTGGGGACTTGACACCAGAAACAAGACATGCCACTGTGTGTTCAAGAGCATTGTTTGACGATTTTTCAGGCGTGATCTTCTTTAACTGATAAAGACGCCATTGTCTGAAGTACCAAAGAAGGACTGCTATATACACCCATTGTTCACATTACATTCTATACACAATTCCTTCGTCTGTAGCATATTGACCAATTCATCATCCATGCAAACATGGACATAACTCCTCATTTTATCCAAGCATTTACAAAAGGGGTCCCCAAACTAAGGCCCGGGGGCTGGATGCGGCCCGCCATGCCCCTTTGACCGGCCCTCCACCTCTCTGCACCTCACCATTTGAACTGGCCCAAAGACGCAGTCCTCACAGAAAAAACAATAATGATAAATATATAGTTTATCAACAGGCCTTCCTACAGATTAATTTTCACTTCTATCACAAAGCATGTGTAATGATGAACTAATTTGTGCTAGAAATGATGGCTATAACAGGCGCCTAGTATACAGCCCACATGATTGATTGCGGCCCCTGATCACCGTCAGGAACGATAATGTGGCCCCCAGAGAGAAACGTTTGGTGACCCCTGATTTACAATAACTCAGGTAGATGCCCATGCCTCCTCATACCACACCGTTTGCACGATAATGGCCAACATGATTATCGCGATTATTTTGATAAATTGTAATCACAATTATTAATCATGTATGTATTCTTATGTCATTACTGTTAAATAGATAGACAATATAAACCATTTTTATGCCAAAGACCACCTAAAGAAGATACGGCTGTGCTTACTTGTTAAAGATTTAACTCTGCGTGGTTTGTGAAAAATTCAATTAATTGTGCAGCCCTTCCTCCAAACAGAAACGGTATAGAAAAAGACACACTCATATACGGGTATGAGACACAAACACATACATGAACATATATGAAAAACACACACACACACACACACACACACACACACACACACACACACACACACACACACACACACACACACACACACACACACACACACACACACACACACACAGTATGTCTGAAACTGCCCCCTGGTAATGAAGGCATGAAACAGGCTGCTTAAGATGAAGGATATGATCCGACGTGAGCTTCTGAGCAGGGGGCTCCCTTGCAGCAGGCTCCTTCAGCAGAGCCAGCATGCTCTCCCCTGGCCTACAACCACAAACCACACAACAGTTGATGAGTCCCAAATACTGGGATTGATGGAGTTGAAGATTCTGTTTTCGGAGGTTGTGTGTGTGTGTGTGTGTGTGTATGTGTGTCCGATCATTTGTATAGTTGATAATTACATTTTGTTTGTGTAATGAAAGTGAAAAAGTAATGAAACAATGAAATGTAGTGAAAAAGTAATGAAACAATGTCATTGGAATTTCGATTTCAACACAATTCGACAAAAGGGGAAGATTCAATGGTGTTTGATTGTGCGTTTGTGCGCCTGTGTGTGTGTGTTTGTGTGTATGCGTGCGTGCGTGCGTGCGTGCGTGCATGAGCAATATACACTACGTATCCATCTGATGATTGAATCATTGGGACTAAATGCCAGTCACCTCTTCCACCTGCGCCAGGCGAACAGGGCGAGAGTGATCAGGTGAGCGGAGAGCAGCGCCAGGTGGAAGTAGCGGCTCAGGAACAGCCACTCGGGCAGGAAGCGCCAGTTGACGGTCCACTTGAAGAGGAACTGGCGGCCCAGGTCAAACGCCCGACTCATGTAGCCCACGGGGTTCTCCACCAGGAAGGGAAGCCCCAGCAACAACTTTGGAGGAAACACAGAGACAGAAACAAAACAAAACAACACACACATGCTGTTTATAGCCTGCCGAAGAAGCAAAAGTGTTTGTGTGTAACTTTGTGTGGGCAGCCATGGCTCAGTGGTTAGAGCGCTGGTTAGGGATGCACGATGTGAAAAAATTTCGGCCGATACCGATATCCGATATTGAGGTTTTGGCCGATAACCGATATTAACCGATACCGATATTTTTTTGTTTTTTTTAGAGATAACATTTAATACAGACTGACAATGATGCAAACAAACTGAATTTTTGAAAGTCCTCTTATTTCCAAAAACACGTTTTAACTCCCTGTGATAAAATTAGATAAAAAATAGAGACAAACTAGAAGACAAACGATGAAAGTCACGGTCAAGTCCAATCTTTTAGAACCGTAACATATTAAAAAAAAACATTGTCATTAACATCGGCCCAGTTTAACCCATCGGACCGATGTCCGATGTGTTGAGAAATGTCAAATATCGGCCGATACCGATACATCTGGCCGATACATCGTGCATCCCTAGCGCTGGTCTTTATATAAGAGGGCTGCAGGTTCAGATGCCACCCTTACCAGAACCTTTATCCATACCTAAAATGGCCTTGAGCAAGGCACCTCACCCCTTATTCCTCCAGGGCTTGTAATCATTAATCAATACCCTGGGCTTAAGTCTCTTTGGATCATCACCAAAATGTAATCCCTTCTTACTTACTTCGTACAGACAAACCAGCGCGACCGAAAACATAACCTCCTTGGTGGAGGTAATAACAGAATAAACAAATCATACAAAAAAGACAAAACAACAGAATAAACAAATCTTCCAAGTTCTGAAGCCTTCACAAGCCTAAACCATCTGAGCGGACACAAAAAAACTAAACAAAAACAAACAACATTTTCTTTCTAATTTCTCGATGTCATGGTGGCCTGGCCTCACCTGGATGATGGCCATCCCATAATACTACCATTTAATTTCGTATTCATGGTCTGGGTGTTGTTTGATCTGACGCGATTGCAGGAAGCGGGAAGGACATTTTCGGAAAAATCAGGATAAGTTGTTGAACAAACTTGTCTGACGTCTATGTTTGGCGATGTAGGACAGTTGAACAGACATGTCTGACAGAACATCCTACTGTAGAATAAAATTACAACGTAGGACCGTTTGTCAGAACACCGGCCAAATCCTGCCGCTCAACATCGCTCCACAGAAAACAGGTACCAGACGTAGTGCGGCGCCAAGTCTCTTGGCGGAAGTACGTAGGATGGTGCGTGAGGCTAGGCCTGGCCTCACCTGTATGATGGCACAGAGGGACAGCTTGGGGATGGTCCTCAGCAGGCCGAACTCCGTCAGGAGGAGGAAGAGGAGGCCCGGGGCAAACAGGAGGACGTTCATCTTCACAGACACAGCTAAACTATCCACAAGAGAGGAACACGGAGAACATGTGTCAATATCCAATCACTAGTAGTCAGAGTTGTATCAAGCAAAAGCAGAAGTAGTCTTACAGATGTAATCACAACACTAGTATTGTGACATTACATAGTTGAAACCATGTACTATGATACTTCTGGTGCTGTAATTACATCTATCAGAGTACTTCTACTTCTTCTTTACACAAGTCTGCTAGTAGTAAATTAATGTCCTGCACATTGTCCATTACATTTGCAATTTTAATGCTCAGAATGTTTCAGTCTTTCAGAAGGTCAGAACAACCAAAACATTGTGAGCAATAAAATTGCAACTGTAATGGACAGTGTGCAGGATACTTACGTATTACTTTGAACAACTGGTTACATCCAACTCAGCCGTCCAGATTGTGGCGTGCAAAAGCAAAACTCATCACCATCATCTGATCTGACTTTAACCTACAATAACAATCTTCCACAATCACAATAAGTGTAATACAGAGGCAAAGTGAAATACAAAGCGTGCTACTCAGGCAGATGTAGAGAACATGGGCAAAAGGTATTTACAGACATCACAAAAGTGCCACACTCAGAAACATTAGATGGGAAGATGGTTGGGTTAAGGTTTAGGTTAACTGACAAGACTCTCCCCGGTTTGGCCTTGCTGGGGTACTTAAAGAAAATGCCGCACACTCTGCTCCATGTTTTATTTGTAGTGAAGTGACATTTCGCCCTCCTGGCCTTCTTCAAACTTGAACTAGTGGCCAGCACCTCAAAAAGACTTTAATGGTGTGCGATACCTTCTTTGCTTCTAAGTTTTGCTGAGGTACTTGCCTGTAGAGTGCACAGCCCAGGGTCCAGTGGCCGTCCAGAAAGAGGTTGATGGCACCGAAGAGCAGCATCATCGCTACGGGATCATTGAACAGTCGCAGCACAAAGATGGAGTGGATGCGGTACGAGGCACAGCACACAAAAAAGAACACGTACGGTGGAACCTGAGGAAACGACATTCCATTACAGAGAGGCAGCACAGCCATCATCATCATCATCATCATCATCATCATCAAGAACTTCATTCCAAAGACTATTTCAGTCCAAAGAATATTTAAAAAGCACAAAAAGAACAACTTTTAGCTCTGTTAAATAATGTATTCCAACTGTACCTTCTTTGTGCGATGGTAGATCCGAAACACCAGCAGGAGTGTGATTAGATAAAAAATGGCAAAAATGTACTGCCCGAGTCGTATGTTTACTCCATGGTTAGTGGCATAGTACAAGCCCATGAAGATGTACACAAAACCAGCTGGGTACCTGGACACAGTGCAAGGAAAGAGAGAGAGTGTGTGAATTAAAAGTGACAAAAATTTGGTTACACTTTACTTGATGCTAGTGTCATACACATGGCATAACAGTGTCATAATAGTGTCAAAACAGTGTCAAGACAGTCATGGATGAGTCATAAACACAATGTCAATGTCAAACATGTAATGTAATGGTCATGAAAAGTTGACATAGTTAAGGCTGTCTTTACCACAACCAAATGTCACTAAATGACAAAGTCATGAAATGTTTATGACATTGACATAATGTATATGACACATGCGTGACTGCGTTACGACACCGTTATGGCACTGTTATGTCATGCGTATGACACCGGCATCAAGTTCTTGCAGCATCTCTATTAATCTACAAGCTGTCACTCTCGGTCTTAAAAGCAACACTGAGTATGTACCATTCCATCACTACAAAAGAGATGCAATATTCCAAAACACTATCACAAGTTTGAAGGAAGTACTTCTGCCACAACTGCTTCTACAATAGGAACAGGGCTTAAGACAATATAACATGCTGCTTACAATGCTGCTACCCCATCTACTTATAACTATTGTTATTATACTGTTACTATTGCTGTCACTGTCATTATTTCTATTATTGTAATGTCTATATTCTATATTTATCTTATCTTCTGTTTACATGTTCAACGTTAAATGTTAAAGGTTAAATGTTCTTTTGTACTGTATTTATTATTGACCACTTGTTGTTACCAGTCCATCACTGTTACTTGTCCTGTCTTGCACTTATGTCAGTCTGTAAAATGTCAGTCTTGTATATGTGTATGTCCTGGCATGGTATAGAGAGAAAACGTAATTTCATTTCCCTTGTATGTCTGTGCATATGAAGAAAGTGACAATAAAAGCTGACTTGACTTGACCTGACTACAAACCAGCTTGAAAACAACAACAACCGGGCTGTGTCAATGACAGAGTGCAGATGGACTACATGGACAGGTGGTACCTCCTAACCCCACCACACTGACCACCACCAGTCACTGATTTTAGGCCAGTTGGGGTGAGTGACTGGCCTCGTGTTTTCACAATTGTGATCCAGCATCAACTTACACCAATGGCCCCGTGTCTCCCTTGAGTTGCGTGTAGTCGTAGGTCCCATTGATGACTCCTTCCACCTCATCCATGTAGGCCTTCCAGTCGATCTCTGTATCTGTCATGATGAGGTGCAAGATGAGAAACGTGCAAGTGTGATATGGTTGTGTAAAGAAGAGTGAGGTATTCCTCTACTGGCTGGCTAGAGCTATGCACCGTTACATTAATACAAAATGACATGTTGCATTGAACAGTTCAACACGTCGGGGGCATACCGTCGATACGGTGACACTCTTGGTAAAAGGGTAACACCGTTTGAGAGCAATAATAGGCGTTGTACTTTCGCTGACGTTTGCAAAACCGAAGTTAACTGCTGTACAGTAACTGTTCTCTGTCTTTAGCCTCATGGGTAGAACAACAACTTGTCTAGCGAGCTACTTACATGCAACTTTCTGAATGACCCATACGTTGACACCGATTTCCAAAAACCAAAGGAGTGCTGTCACTAGCAACGTGTATTCCGCTTTGAACAACACAAGGTGCTTCTCCTGCCATATTGTGCGAAGTGCAGTCCATATTCGAGAGGGTGCACCGGCAGACTTTTTCTTTCCAGCTCCTGCCATTTCAACACATACGTGGAGCGTGGAGGAAGACAGACACGCTTAATTCCACGCAGCTGCGCACTGAGGACTTGGAGTTTGACGGAGAGCCACGTGACTGTGGAAACCCGTGTCACGTGACTTACAATCATCTCCTTATGAGGAGTTGAGCTTGCTGTTGAACCCTGTCAGGTGGGAGAGCATGGTGTGTGTTGAGGTAGGCTTATACAGTGCTTTTACTAATGTCAATGTCATGGGTCTATTGTAAGGACTGTATTGTTTGTCATTCAAAAGGGAATCGCGTAACGGGTTGATGGTATCCACTGTCTTATCTCCACAGTCTTGCTTTTGAGGACGAAGTAGTTTGTAGTAAAGAGAGGCTAGCAAAGGCACAGCGCTAGCCATTAGCCTATCTGTCAACTTCTACTTTCAGTTTCAGTGTTGTGCTCTGTCCTTTAACACCCTATTAAACTATGTTGGATACACCGAGGGTGCATACTGTCAGCAAAATAGGAAGTACTTCACAAGCTATGCTTGAAAGATATTAGGTAGTTAACAGTAATCCACTTTTCAGCTGTGTCACACAGCTATTGACATGTGAAACTGGTCAACCTGTCCTTTGAATTACTTTACTGGACGTGTCTGCTGCACATTGTGAAAGTCTGATCAAGAAACCCCACCATTGTCTTTTATTATTATTATAATTTCCTTTATATGCGTTAATTATTCTATTTGCCCTTTTTGTGGCCTTTGAAGTCCATTGTAATCTGCTCGTTAATATGCATTCAGTTTTATTCGACCCTCATATGCTATATAATGTATGTCAGTGACTCTACTTGATTGATACCAGCTCAGTAGTAGTAGAGTCAGTAGTAGAAGTCATGACATATCCCTGTAGGCCTATGTTGCCTCCTTCAGCTCACTAGTGATTACAGTAATTGGCTCACCCACTTGGCTGAGGGGCTGGCAGTTAAATGGGATCAGCTCGTTGAAAGAGAATCGGCTGCAACAAATGCCAAGATTTTACTTACTGAACTGAACCCAGGGGTCCCCATCTACGTCTGAAAGCCATAGCATGCACTCTTGAGTCTGACACAAGTTCTAGTACTGTAGCACAGTATTGCATAGGCATTGGCTGCAGTTGTCAATGAGAATATCTAAGGCTATTGATGAGAAAAATTGCAGGTAACTAATTGCTAGGCCTCGGATGTTATTATACTCCATCAAACGCATGCATTACTGGGGACGACCTGATTTATTAGTGCCTGAAGAAATGTGTCATATTTTTTCACATTGTCATTAGCCCATAATGTATGTCTTGGCCTGGTCGCTTGAAACAATAAGCCTAACAAGTTTCCATTTTCTGTATTTGACAGTTGCAGGAAAGGAGAGCTGTGGGCAATGGAAAGTCCAGTGAGCACCATGGAGGCCATCTGCCTTGGATCAAGCATGGCCCTATCTGGAATTTTCTACTACGTCTACAAAAGGAAACGTAGGACGGTGGAAAAGTTAAATGTATGTTCCGGTTGAATAGTTTTTGTCCTGTCCTGCCTATTGTCATGTCAATGTCTTGTTATAGCTGGCTAAATGTGTAATGTAATGTGTTAAATCTTTGTTTTATCATGTCATGGACAATACAACTTGCCTGATGTGTACCTCACTTACTGATGAATATTTCCCCATTTGGGACAATAAAGTCACTAACTAATTTACTAAAACTTGTTAACGTTATGTAAAAAAAAAAAAAAAAACGTTTTTATCCCTGTCGATTCAGGATGCACCACAATTGCCGCTCAATGATCAGCTGGAGAACCTCCTCAACCAGGCCCCGGGGAAGTGTCTGCAGTACGTAGTCATCGAAGGTAATCCTGACTGTGTGGTGGTTGGCATCCATCTTTTCCTACAAACAGGCCCTCTTGTTTTTTTACCATGCTGCATACTAGACGTGTATTTATTGACAGCATTACATTACATTTCACTTAGCTGACGCTTTCATTTTATTCAAAGCGACTTACAGTTATTATTTGTTAGGGTATTGGTTACAGTCCCTGGAGCAATGTGGGGTTAGGTACCTTGCTCAAGGTCACTCCAGCCATGGAGATGTAGGGAGAGGTCAGGTGGGATTCGAACCTGCAACCCTCAGATTGAAAGACCAACTCTCTAACCACGGCTGCCCCAGTAGTCCTTAGCGTAGCCCCTTACTACATACCTGTCAACTTTGAGCTCCCAAAATCCGGGAAAATTCCCATATTTTAACCCAAAATCCGGGAAATTTTCTAAAGGCCAAATTTTGACAGTCAACGGGATGACCGATAGATCGGACGGTGCGTTCCACTCTGCTTTTCACAACAGCGCGCGTGCAAAGACAGATCCTGTCTAAAATCCCTCAGCACACGTTTTACAGCGTGGAGAAACAATGCAATGAAAACAAAACAATGAAATGAGCGCAATGCGTTTCTTCTTGTTGTTTTGTCGCACAAGTTGTCTGTTCGTGCAAAACTTCGTGCTGGTACAGGTTGTGGTTAGGTTAATCGCATGATTCGCTGTTCCGAGGCTGTTTTATGCATTCCATGAACTGACGGTTTCTGAGAGAAAGAGTGGGCGCACTAGCGCTACGGAGCTCGAGGTTGACAGCTCGTATTTTCAAGGAACTTCAATTCTAGGTGGTATCTGGCATACCGTCTTCTGGCAGGTAGCTTGATAAGCAAGACCCTCGTCTCTCTCTTCAAGAGGGGGTGTGGCTCGTCGGACAGGGCCATGGGTAGTTTCGCCTATAAATAGCCTACTGGACCGACAGCGTTTTTTGATAATGTGAAAAATCCGGGATATTTCCGGGAAAAAAATCAAATCGGGAAAAAATCAGGAAAGGAGTCAAAATTAGGGAGTTTCCCGGGAAATTAGGGATGGTTGACAGGTATGCCTTACCAGGCACCGTCCCACCACTGCGACGTTGTAATAGTCAGTGAAAAAAAACAGTAACTACCATAGTAATACACCACTATGGCAGTGCACATTACGACTAGGTCATTGCCATTCTGGTAACAGCTAATTTTGAAGAGGGTAAGTGTCTTAAGGGGAGCAGCATTGTCACTCCCATGATCAACTCTGATTTCTGGCCAAAACTGACCACCTCATAGTTGATTTCTATGGGCATAAAACTGCCCAAAAAACCCGCCATATGCCGATTTTTCCCGTTTTTACCCGCAGACTGCTATCCCAAGCAGCCCAATTGGGCGGGTAACCGCCCAATCTGGCAACACTGGCCAAAACTGACCACCTCACACTTCAACTGCCACTCCAGTCCATCAAGCAAGAGGAAAGGGGTGCCCAGAATAGACACTTAGTGCACATAGCAGAACTGGGCAGCTGTTGCCTACAGTACAGTAGTGCATGAGTGTGTTGATTGGGTGAAAATAGATTACCTCACACTGTTTGCACCACAATATTATACCGTACATTTCCATGATGTGTGAATTGACCATAGATTATCAGCATATACATTAGCTCTAACTGTGTGTTTCTCTTTGGCTCTCCACTCACGCTCGCTGCTGATGGGAGGGAAGATGTTGAATTATTTGGCACGATTTTTTTCTTCTTTAAAGGGACACTGTGTGAGATTTTTAGCTGTTTATTTCCAGAATTCATGCTGCCCATTCACTAATGTTACATTTTTCATGAATACTTACCACCAGCATCAAATTCCAAGTATTCATTATGACTGGAAAAAATGCACTTTTCATACATGAAAAGGGGGATCTTCTCCATGGTCCGCCATTTTTAATTTCCAAAAATAGCCATAGGCAGCCCAATTTCAATAAGCAGCATAGTTGCAGTACCTTTTTTGACCATTTCCTGCATAGTGTCCCTTTAAATAACTTGTTTAAAAAAATTGTGATGTCAATATTGACTGAAATAATCGTGATATTGATTTTTCCCATAATTGAGGAGCCTTAACCTGAGTATACTGTTATGATGTGCTAATGCTCTCTGTCGCCCCCTGTAGGAGTGGTGCATGCAGCAGGGGAGCCTCTGCATAGCCAGTTCCAGGAGGGCAGTCGAGGGGTCATCCAGAAAACGGTTCTGCGGGAGCACAAGCTCGTATGGAGCAGCTTGGCACGGGCTTGGTACGTATGCCTGCATGGTACGCGCTTGGCACGTACGGCTGCGTGGCAAGCACCCAGAGGAATGGCACATGACTGGCATGGCACTCACCTGATGCTGTATGTAGCATATACTGTACTGGTACACCCTGGTAGATTAGTGCTATGTTTACCTCCGCCAGGAGGTTATGTAATTGTCCAATTTTTGTGTTCGTTGGTATGTTTGTGCGTTCGTTCGCAGCATGTGTGCTTTGATTGTTTAGCTTAGTTTAGTCTTAAAGTTTGAGCAACCCTCGTGTTGAATTTTGTTTGTAGCCATTTTGAACGTTTTTGTTTATCAACTTTGAGCGCTGTAAATAAACCAGCACTCTAAGCGCAAAATTTGCACTTGTCTGTGGTCCGTCAACGTCTCCTTTTACCTTGGTTGCCTGAAAGAGCGCGCATCCCTTTTGCGAGTTTGGACAGTGAGGTCTCATTCTTCGCAGTTGTAATGGGACCACCACAAAGCAGCTCCTAAGTCTTAATTCCCAGACCCTCTTTTGTCCCTTCCTGCTCTTGCCTTGAAATCCTCTTCTCTCCCAGACTGTTTTATTACACCCTCCAACCCTATCTGTTAATTTCTCTCAAGCTTTCTCCCAATGAACATCAGCATTCTCCTCTCCTCTCCTCTCCTCTCCTCTCCTCTCCTCTCCTCTCCTCTCCTCTCCTCTCCTCTCCTCTCCACCATCCCATCTATTCCTCTCCTCTCCTCTCCTCTCCTCTCCTCTTCTCTTCTCTTCTCTTCTCTTCTCTTCTCTTCTCTTCTCTTCTCTTCTCTTCTCTTCTCTTCTCATCTCCTCTATTCCACTTTTCCTCTCCTCTCCTCTCCTCTCCTCTCCTCTCCAGGACGGACAGTGAGCGGGTTCTGCACCAGCGCGTGGACTCGGTGCCGTTTAACTTGGTGGGTCCTGACCAGAGCACTGCTGTGCGCGTGATCTCGCCGCTGGAGGCCACGGGGCCAGAGATGGAGGTCACGCACGAGAAGTTCCATCACGCCGGCTCGGTGGGCTTCGGCGACCTCCTCGGCCAGTATCTGAGCGGCGAGAAGCCGAAGGGACACCTGGAGACGGAGGAGATGCTCAAGGTGAGAACTGGTCGATGAACCATTGTTCTGTTGCTCAGGTGAATCTGAGGAAGACCGCAAGGTTGAAACATCATTATGCCAATGAATGAATAAAAAGGGGAAAAAAGGAAATCCAAAGGAGTGTGCAAACTTTTTTCCAAAAATGTTTTGTTCATCTCCAGGAATTGTGCCCAAGCAAAGCCACAGTTGTAAGTTATAGGGGCACTGTTTTGCAGAGTCAAACCTTATGCAACGATACAAAACAAGATTTTTTTTTTTTGCCCGTGATGGGCTAAAAGTGCTTTTGTAATATTTTTTTACAGTGCAATGGAAACGACTTTGAGACTGAACCCAAGCTTTTGCCTTTTACTTGTCGTCTTTTTTAATCCACCATATTCTATTTATTTGATATTTTATTTCATTTTTATTTTTCCTTTCATTTCCTTACTTTTGTTTTGTTTTAAATATTGATGTTAATCTAACTGTTCAGCACATTGAACGGTATGTCTTGTAAGAATTGTGATATACAAATACAGTTGTTGTTATTAACAGTTATTATTATTAATAATAATACTACTACTACTACTAATACTACTACTACTACTACTACTACTACTACTACTAATAATAATCATTACTGTATGCAGGTGGGCTCCATGGTGACCGGCGTGGGGGAGCTGGTGATCGACACCGACCAGATAGTGAAGCTCCGCCCCCCGACGGACGGCCAGGAGTACTTCCTGTGCACGTGCGACCTGGAGACGCTGCGGGCGGACCAGGAAGTGCAGGCGCAGGTGTGGCGCTTCATGGCGGCGGCGTGCACCCTGGCGGGCGTGGCCATACTGGCCTGGGCTGCACGACGCTACTACCGGCGGCTGAGAGAGAAGTGGGAGCACGACCGGCTCCTGCGGGAATTCCGGAGCCGTGTCCCACCGCCGCGTGCAGCAGGGGACGGGGCCGAGGGTGGCGAGGCGGGGGCAGGGGCGGCAGACCGCCCGGATAACATGTGCGTCATCTGCCTGGAGAACCCACGCAGCTGCGTGCTGTTGAACTGCGGACACGTGTGCTGCTGTCACGAGTGTTACCGGAGCTTGCCGAGACCCAACTGCCCAATTTGTCGGCAGAACATTGTTCGAGTGGTACCGTTGTACCAAGTTTGACCTACACACGGTCTATGTCTATGTCTCTCATATCGTTGATTAGGACCTTGGCAGGCTCAATGGATTGTATGGAGTGCCCCATCAGAGTTTCCCCTGGGATGGTCAAGCATCAAATAAGGTCATTTTTCAAGATGAAATGCAGTTTAATTAAAACCTGTACCTGTTTTAAATCTTAATGGTGGCCAGTCAAAAAAAAACAAAAAACAAAAACAATTACAAATAAATGGTACAAAGATGTATTCCATGGAGGAATTGACTCAGAATAAGACATGAAATAGAATCCGGTGTGAAAAAAAATGACTAAGTGGATTATTTACACTGCAGTAAGTAATTGAACAGGTTGGACATAATATATCATCATTTACCACCTTTTGCTATACCCAAACCTGGACTGTGTGTTTTTTTCATCTCTTCTTTCTTATTGTTTGAAAAACACAAACTTTATATGTAAAGAAAAATGGCAAGAAAACTACATTCTGCCAGGCTATGTAAACTTATGACCAGTCCTGTACGTCTATACACACACATGTACTGTACTTATGAACACGTGCACACATTGTTAAATGCAGCTCTGCCCCTGCAGATGTGTTGGACTGCTTTTTTGTGTTGTGTGTAAATCACAAGCTGGACACTAGTCACATTCTGTGCAATAATATCAGTGAAGGTGTATGGGTGACTGGGACATACTTGCCAATAATGTACCGGTCAAAGGAAATTGGATACTTTTGATATTTTGTATATATGATGTAGATAGACTTGGCTGCCCTCTTAAAGATTTGTTGAAATGTAAGATTTTGTGCCTTAATTGTTTTATGAAACTGCTGCTATATAGATTTGTGTATAACTCTCAACATTGAAAACTATACGGTTTGTTTGATTTTAAGAGTGACATTGTTTTGCAATACCAGCAAAAACATTTTGAAAACTGTGAATGTGTGAATAAATGATCCCATCCTCTGAGCTGTCTGACTGCATTATTGTCTAACTAAGGCTTTGTTCACAATTTATTTTAGGCTTAGTTAACGGGCTGTGAATAATTATTTTCCGTAACTAAAATGCCTCTATTGCATGAATAAATATTGAGGAAATTGCCTGTGGCATCGAAACAGAGATTCAAATGGCTTAATTCATTAAATGATTGTCTGCCTGTGGACTGGGTACCTCTATTTTAAAGGGGAGCGAGGGGTAAAAACACCATAAAAACCTGGCTAAGTTACCCCACAGGAAGTGGTAAACCTGCTAATAGATAGGCCACAGGTGTCATTCAGGTAAGGAAATCAGGACTCCAGGCTCTTCTATTAGATGATTTACCTCTACCTCAAGCTTACCTTTACCTTGTTTGCTACTGAACCAGTTTCTTGGAATACTCCACTTCTTCTACTACAAGTAGTACCAGAGAACCTCTAACAGGGAGAAGGCTCAGTCTCATTGGTTCCCATTGTAGCCAGTTAGCTTTGCATGCATAATGCAGTAACGAGCGTGGGCCAGTCCTTCATGTGGGAAAATGTATGGAATGGAAAGGGGAACCCATGCTAAATACATTGCTACTGCGATTTCCAGTCACAAATATCATCAACAAAACATTCCTGGTAAGCACTATGACTGTTGTTTAACAATAGACTGTATTGACAAATCGCACAGGTGTGTAGTTTTACAGCAGGTTAGAAGATTTCAACCTGTACTCGCTAGCATCGCGCTAATGTTTATGGGTTTGGCCCCATAAAAATTGAGCTTTGTGACCCAGTATATAATAATCTAGTGGCGCAAAATAATCGAAACGCTACTCAAATGGGGTCTTATTATTTCTAGCTTCGAACTTAATATTAATATTTCAGGACAAAAAATTATAAAAAATCACAAAAATGATAATGGTAAAAAACTCCATTGACACCCATTCATTTTGCACTGTCCCGTGGTTAGGGTTAGCCAATTGTGGCTAACAGGAAGTTCCGTGAGTGAGCAGCCCCTGGTAGTACAGAAAATTCTAGCACAGAAAATGTGTTTGTTGCATTGTGTGGGTGCAGGGCCGCTAACAGCTTTGGCTGGGCCCAGGACAAAGTAACCTGAAAGGGCCCCCTCACCCAATACATGCATTGTAATAAGAACCCAAATCTAGGCCCCCCGCTGCTCCCTGGGCCCGGGACAACTGACAATATTGTCCTCCCCCTCGCTGGCTTCCCTGTGTGGGTGTCCACCAGACGGAGGCGGCAGACAGCCCAGAACAGGTGGCGTCAGTGGCCGCGGCGCACCCTCACCAAGGGCTATTAATCTCCCATAGGGGTCAGGGGGTCTGACGGCACCATGCGGTCGCCATGGAGACACAGGGGTCACCAGCTGCACCCCCATCCCCACCCCCACCCCCTCGAAGGAACACTTGTCCTCCGACTGTTACAACAACTTGAGAGTCCATGACTTGACACTGAAAAGTGATCCAGTGTAAAGTTATGGTTGTTGGTTTAGTTTTGTAGGTCTCTCCTTACTGTAGGTCAGTGTTTCAATGTCCGCTGGCCAAACTGTTTGTCAGCTCATGGGTGCCAACCCAGCACAAGCCAACAACTAGATTTTTCCCCTACAGAATACTGGGATGGTTGAAGGAAATTGTCATTTGCTCTCTAATAAATCCAATGAACTATACATACAGAGGCGCATCTTGTCACCAGTCAAGGCAGGCAGCCGCTTGGGGCCCCCAAGCCCTTATATAGTGAATAACAGCTCAGACTTTACTACGATAGTGGCAATTTTGTTTCAAATGTTCATTCCTTTGAATTTCCGCTTGGTGCCCCACATTACCCTAGAATCGCCTCTGTATACACAAACTTGTGATTCTGGACTTGAAAATGTTTCACAGTGCTGCTTGTAGTTGTTAAACTTTAAAAATATATACGTAGCTGTATATTTCTGCCAGCTCCTTCACTCAAAACATGCACTACAGCAGGGCCAGGAGCAGCAGTTGGCACAATAGGCCCAGCCTATGCTCAGCCCATTGAATGACATGATCCTTTTGGCTACAAGTAAAACTCATGAACCACTATCCCACAAGTTCTAGTCTGCAGGGAATTCATAAAAAATCCTGGATTTTTTTTAAAGTTAAGTGGGGAAAGCTGAATTATATTATACAACAATTTCAGACTAAAAAGGTGGGATAAAACCTTTTTTCTTCTCGGCAGGGGCCATTTCGTATTTTAGGGATACCGGCCACTAGTGGGCGCTGCCAACTTTTATCTATTGATTTTTGTAAACCTTAGACCCAAACCTAACAGCCTGGGTGTGAGGGACTTAAAGGGATACTGTCCCATTTTTGGAAATACGCTTATTTTACACCTCCCCTTGAGTTAAATAATAGGCTTTTACCGTTCTTCTGTACTTTCGAGCGTTCTCTGGGTATGGCCGTGCAAATTTTACCCCCATGCTAGCAGTTAAAATTGAGTCCTATGAGACCAGTTTGCGGCTAACTGGTCTCATAGGACTCAATGTTAACTGTTAGCTTGGAGGTAAAATGTGCACTACCATAACTAGAAAACGGTTGTGAATACAGGAGAAAGGTAAAAGCCTATTATTTAACTCAAGGGGAGGTGTAAAATAAGCTTATTTCCAAAAATGGGACAGTATCACTTTAAGGGTGCACTGTGTAAGATGGTGGTCAGAATAGGTATTGCAACCACGATGCTCATTGAAATTGGGCTTCCTACTGCCAAATACGATCTCTTCGCAAATATTTAGGTTACTCATTAAAAAAAACAATGTTAATCAGTATGACCAAAGTACAGTGAGCGTTGCAGCTAAAAATGTCCATTTCTGGATATTCGAAATGGTGGACCATGGAGATGATCCCCCTTTTCATATATGAAAAGTGCAATTTTCCTACCCATAATGAATACCTAGAATTTGATGGTGGTGGCAGTTATTTGTTAAAAAGGTAAAAATTGTGAATGGTGCACCTTTAAATTATTTCACACACTGTGATCCCCAGATCTACATATTGCTAAGGAGGAGGAGGAGGAGGTGAAGGACGCTGCAGAGGATATGACATGTACACATTTGGCAACCAGAACTCAACTGCAGTCACAAAGCCAACAGTTGAAAGAAAAAGTGAAAGTGAAAGTGAAAGCCCATTGGGAAACTCCAACTCCCATTGTCATTGTGACACAGCACTCCACAGCACACAAGTGAACACTGCACACTGCACACAACGAAATTGCATTTATGCCTCACCCGTGCAAGGGGGCAGCCCTCAGTGGCGCCCCATGGGGAGCAGTGCGGTGGGACGGTACCATGCTCAGGGTACCTCAGTCATGGAGGAGGATGGGGGAGAGCACTGGTTGATTACTCCCCCCACCAACCTGGCGGGTTCGGGAGTCGAACCAGCAACCAGCAACCTCTGGGATGCAAGTCTGACGCCCTAACCGCTCACCCATGACTGCCCAGTTCTGAGTTCTGACATTGTTTTCTTGTCCTCTTGGCCTGTTCTCAGACACTTAGGGGGTAGTGTAGGTGGTACAGGAGATGTCACACCGGCCTTAAGCATACCCTGGTGGTGGGGCAAAACATTGCTCATTTTTAAGATGCACCTGTGGTCGGCCTTTCAGTGGTGGTTGATGTCTGATGGCAAAGTGGATAGATATCGAAGAGATGTTTTTTAATGTATTTTTAAGGGTTTTTATGCCTTTATTTGACAGGACAGTCGAAGACTGTGAAAAGAAGCGAATGGGACAGAGAGACAGGGGAGGATCGGGAAATGACCCCGGCCGAACTCGAACCGGGGTCCCCGTGGGTGGGCATGCAAGCCCAAATGTGGGGGGCTTAGCGCGCTGCACCACAGCACCCTCCTCGAAGAGATCATTTTAATACTTTCAAAATGAGCTGCCTGAATGAAGTGGCCACTATCTACTCTGTTACACAAGTCATGGGGCACCCAAATTACCATGACAGGACAGGACTTACTGATGAACTGTACGTCTATGTTGCAATTGCAATGTGTTCTTGAGTAAGTGCTAATTGCTTTTCATTCATAGCCGATTAGTGAGTTGTGTTAAATTGAAGAAGTGTGTGTCTGCAGGTTCAACATGAGACTTGCATTCACTTCATTCAGAACTGTTTGTAATCCTGCACAGAAGGCCCTTTGCCTCTTACCACCAGGTGGCGATCTGTCACAGCACAGTGCAGCGAATACATAGGCCTACTGTACATCTTAATCTGCCAGATTCAACAACACCCATGCCAAACTCGTATTGTGACACAGAAATGACATTAAGCAACCACAAACAATTCGTTCTCTCAAAATTAGATTGGCCTGTGTTATGCCTTTGTCCTTGTCGTGCCGAAAAGTGAGTGCCTGCCAGAATACGAGTGCCCTCATTGAAACCAATGGAAACCAATGACCAATTTTTCAGACATTTGTTACCCATTTTTGCAGATAAATCCGACACAATTTAAGATGGAAAGCCTATCAATAAAGAATCTACATTCCTTCTGGAAGTATTACAAAGAACTGGTTACAATTTCAGTATTATTTCCATAAAAGAATCGAAGAATTGTCATAACAAATGTTACAGTTTCATTCAAATAGCTCATATTAAGTGGAGGACGAGTAATGTTTCATAAGCATATTTTAGTTCATAAATTATGTAATTCATTCTGCAAAAATGTGTATAATTTTCTCTCAAAAAATGTCATTGGTTTCAATGAGGGCACTCGTGTTCTGGCAGGCACTCACTTTTCGGCACGACATTCTCTACTCATAAGACGTCAGTACATTCTAGGACAGAGGGCCCGTGCCAAAGTCGGCATGACTATTGTCCTCCGTCACATAAAAGGCTCTTATTATATTACTCGGTGGGTCGCTCCAGTTGCTGTTACTGAGACAGGTCGAACCCTGGGTGTCATGTGGCACGGCACTTTGGAGGTGCGCGTAGGGTGCGTCACCCCGGCTGGGCAGGTTTCTGGTGAGCAGCGCAGTGATGTCATTCTCGTGTCACAGCAAATGAAAAGCATCTTCCTCCCAGCTCATTTCCTTTCTGTCCTTTATGGGTTTCTCTTGGCGACAAGAGGGGCACCGGGGAGCAATTTTTCTTAGGGAGGCAAGCAAGAAGAACACGCTATTACCGCTGTCACCCAGCTGGCACGGGCGGGGAGACATGTTAAATGTGACCCAGTTTTCACAGCCACAACGTGACAAAGCGCCTCAAAGGTGTTTTACGATAAAGCCAGGGATCAGTAAATCACTGAGGGTTTTTGTCTTCCCCGTCTCCTGTTGTGGTTATAGCCTATGCCAAGTCTCTGCTTTATTGACACTATTCCGTATATGCAGCTGACATTTCCCAGAACTGTATATGCTGTGGCACTGGAAATTAATGAACAATGTTGCTTGTTGCTCAATACCCCCTCCTGTATTACCTCCAAATGAATGTTGTGTGTAGCTTTCATGTAGCCTCTCGAATAGTCCGATAGGGGATGTTCGAATGATTCCAACTTTGACATTATTTCCTTTCCAGAAAAGTGTGCGCGGTGGTGTGCTTCTTGTGGCACTGCGCGCTCAGTTACTCTACGAAAATCAGACTACTATTGGATACAGTGCAAGGGACTACGCCACTGCATAAAGCGCACATGTGCCAGTTCGGCAATCACAGTGTGGATGAGTCAGAGTATGGACGCTGGGGTGACGCAGCAGGCTGGGGCAGACTCTGTAATTGGAACTCTGCGCATCGTAATAGACGCACATCCTTGTCAGAGAAAGCGCAGTGAGCAGCTCCAATGACAGCAGAACACAATACCTGTAGGCCTATATGACAGCACAACGCAATTAGGGATGAGGGGGAAAGGCAAGGATAGGACAAAACCGTAACATGTCCCTATTCTTATAGTAGCCTAGTCTACGGCGAACAAAAATGGGCGGTGCGCACGGTATTTGGCGAGAAAGCACAGCAGCATGTCTTGATAGTTTAAATATGAGGAGAGATGGGAAACTTCAGCTGATAGAATTAGGCCTACCAAATACGAAACTGACCATGGCCTCATAGGTCTGCCCTTATAAATCTGACGGACTGATTATCTGTAAACTGGCGGATAAATTGATTTACGAAGTATACTTACGAAGTAGTTTCTTTCACCATATTTCAATATTTCAATTTTCAGTTAAGCCAACATGTTATACGAAACAGTAGCCCCCAATCATGTAAACAACTTCAGGAATCAATGAAAAAATCAGACTAACACAGCTCTAACAAAGTGATTATACTCGTTTGAGATGTTAGATTGCGTGTCCCATAAAGAAAAATCTTGCCATGCCATTTCAGGCACCACATGTCCTCCCGCCATAACAATACATTTAAAGCCCTGCACATATTAGGCCTACAGATGAGATGCGCGCCGCGCACCTGAGACGCTTTTGAGAAGCGCACGTGTGAAAAGCTGTGCTTTGAACTGGCCGATCCGTGTGTGGTCGCTGGCCATGGTGCTGAAACTATTTGGGGCACGAAACCTCCTCTCAGATTGCTATTGTAATTAACGCACTGAAAAGGAATTGCCAGTGGAAGACTGTCTGTCCTTCCTCTTAGCAATCTGAGTAACGACCAAGTGGCCATATCTACCATAGGCCTACATTAGCTGGTTTGGGGAGACATGTTGTAGGGGACACCGCACAGGCTACTTAAACATTCTTGACACGCGCTAACTGTGGCTATATGCACAATATGGCCAGCAGGAACCCCATCCAAGAGTAGACTGCATTTAGCAAGATCAAATATTCGCAATAAGTCACCAATATCGAAAATAAGTTACGATCATTTTGGCTACTAAAATCTAGTATTTGAAATGATCTCTTAATCGTTGAGATAATATAGCCTAAAATGTGGAATCACTCCATCGTATTTTGATTGACACCACAGCAAGCGGGCTGTACATTAAAGCCTATATGGTGGTGAAATGGTTGGATGATAGATGCATGAAGCTTATTATACTCATCATCGCCAGTTTATTCTGTTCAGAAAAGATATATGCTACATTGGATCGGAAAGAATAGGGCAAACTATACGATAATGCCCGAGTTCAAGCGTTTTCACTGTTGGCTAAACGCAATGAATCAAATCGAGTGACATTCATATGCCTATATACCAACAATTCTCTGTTTTATTGGCGTTATTTCAGCACTTTCCAGTCTTGCCTGTTGATGTCACCCTTGGTCCTCTTGGATTCCCCCAACCACACACCCATACACACGCGCGCGCGCGCACGCACTTCAAACCCGGATGGATGACTTCACTGTTCCGCCTGGGTTTCCTTTATGATCCTGGGATCTCCCATGCATCTCTACAGACCTCCGTCAACAACCAAGGCATACACATCTCTCCTCTTCCTCGTCCGGTCAACCCGTCGTTTCCACATACTTGTGCAGCTCGCATTTGGGTTCTTCGCCTTTCGGAAGCTGGCTGTGGAAGGATTCTTTGCGTTTTCAAGGGATTTCCATCGGAGTTGGTGAAAAGTGCATTTACTTGCAAGGAACCTTGCCGTCAACCACTTCAACGGCAGCATCCCAGCAGTTTTTTTTACTTCGCTCTTCAAATTCGTATTTTGTGCCATAATGTCCGAAGTACTGCCATACAGTGAGGGGAAAATGAGCGGCTACGGAACGGACAACGATGTCAGTCAGATGTCTTTCAGCTGCGGGCTGCAAGACACCAACTCTTTTTTCGGGGCGTCACAGGGAAAAAGACCCCCAAAATTGGGACAGATTGGCAGGGCAAAGCGAGGTAAGTTCACTGTCATCTTGGCTAAGAAAATTCGACACAATTTGGCAATGATAATGTTGTTTTGAAAGGACGAAGGCTTTTATTTCTATTTATTTATTTAGCAGGTTATATATGCGCCATTTGAGACCCTTTCAATAATACATGTGATTCTATTTAAATGCAATACGTTGCCAAATGTATTGTATGGCGACATGTATTGCTGAAAATACGCGTGTAAAATGCATTTTACGCATCCTCTTTCACCGTGGAAAACACAACAGCAACAGACGTTATGTCCTTAGTTGAAGGGTTCTATTTTGATTCCATGTCACCGCTTTGCGTAATATGTTGTAAGATATTCGTGTTGCATGGTCGTCTTGGAGTGAATGCGTCCCGTGTTTGGAGACTTGGAATTCTGTTTTCGTCTCACAAATTCAATGTGGCTCTTTTCCCTCTTACAGTTGTCATCGAAGATGACCGAATAGACGATGTTCTGAAGGGAATGGCGGATAAATCATCACCCGGCGTTTAAGCCCGAACGATGCCTTTCAGACATTTTATTTTTATCACCGATTTGAAGCACTTGTCGGCTGTGCATGTTGGAGGACTGTTACCAGGATGGACGGCACGGAGCGAATACAGAGAGGGCAGACGGGAGACCTGTCGAACGAGGAGCGAGAAAGAGAGAGAGAGGCAGAGAGAGAGAGAAAGCTGGAGAGAGGGAGAAACCGAGATTTATTTTGGGGTTGCTGGCAATTCTCCAATCGAAACCCTACTCACAACTGCTGCGCAGAAAGAAACATGTCTGATACGTGCGGCTCCGTCCTTAAAACCTCTGCTGATGTATAGCGATGGATGAACTTGCCATTACTTCACGACCATTTTCTTCCAAAAGCGCTGTAAGCAACGACACAAACTACAACTGGAGGCCGAATCTCATTTCTAGCACTACTTATGTATTTGTACAGCATCTAATCTCAATGACATTGTTTCCCCCGTATAGCCTACACGCTTTACACCGTCAACACAGTCCATGGCGATGCATTCACTGGAGCTGTTCTGTCACGCGCCGTTCCAACGTAGGGAATGCATTCCGATTGCTGCTAGAGCTACCAACAGACCAATCTGACATTGAAGTCATATAAATTCAAGAGACCCATGTGTGTACACAAATAATTCCGGAGATGGTGCAATGTTGATATTAATTCAACTTTAGGTTATGCACGTTTTGAAACAAACGTATGCATCTTAACAATATCGACATATGTTTTGCTTACCCCCCTTCTTTGGCGGTGCTGTTGATCGCCTTTGTGTAAATGCGCAGTTGTTTTACACCAAGACGCCAGTGGATGAGAAATTCATGAGCATAAAAGTAATATAAAGACACCAATGATTATCCTTAATATTGTCATAAACCCAGTTGATTTTGGCGAAATTGTTTTCATATAGATAGCCCTAAGCGACTTTATTTCTCCATCTCTTTGCATGAACTCTTTCTCCGGTGCCAATGCAGGTGCCACCACACTTCTTATCCTGGCACGCTTCTTTTTAAATAAAAATCATATTTGTATTTTTATATCTGAATATTTGTTATTTAAAAATGATATGCTAGTCTACCGTCTTACAATTCATCAACAAAAAAGATGTTTGTACTTGGGAGGCCGTTCAGAACGAGAGGAACAGGTTTGGTTCAGCGTTCCATTCAAAATCAGGAATGGGACATTTTTTAAAACAAAAGACTTACTGAATGTGTTTTGGGTTTTGCACACATCAATGTTTAACTATTATTGAGAAATCGTATACTGTGACTTGAGCGTCGTTGATGAATTTGTTAGAAATGGCGATTTTAGAGTCTATTGCACTGTTTACGAGTATCCTCAAATAACCTGTTGTTATTTGATCGGTTTTGGACATTACAGCTATGTTTTTTTATTTTTGTTTATTTTGTACCATTCTTTTAAAAATCTGATTATGGTTTGTTGTGCATGATACCTTACAATTTTCAATAACGGAACATCGTTTTATGAAGCAAAAAAGCAACAAAATGTCATGACATTCTAAGAATGATTCATTGTATATTATGATACCATTTTCACTGTATTTGGTGAACTAATAAATGGTGAGAGATATATAGCAGCCGCTCCCTTGTCCTCGTTTGTCTATGCACTCTTACACATAACCTATCTCATGGGGTTTCATCATGTAAGAATCAAGTTGCACTTTAGTTGATTCAGTTGACAAAGGCACACATGGCCTACTGTAGTATCTGCACAGTCTGTAAGGGTTGGGGGCAGAATATCCTGTAGTAGACAATATAGTCTTGAAAGGCCAAACACAGTGTACTATACATGAAGAGTTCAGATGCAAAACCCCCTAAGTGCCTTTTCAGAAAATAATCTTAATTTATTTTTATTTAAAACAAAGCTATCAAAATTGCATATTTTTTTATTTTATTCATGTAATATAACTATTTATATGTATTATCAAGAACATGAATGTAAACAAAACCAACAGTGGGATTCTCTAAAAATATAGAAGTGCAGGTCTTCAGAAAAGGAGTTAGGGGGTTTTGCATCTGAACTCTTCACATGTACATGTATCCAGAAATTGTGTAACCATGTGTAACGGTGACAATGGTCAGGCTGTTTGGCCTATGTAAGTTGTGTGACCATTGACAATGCAATAGAAGGTGCATGCTATGCCATTGACCTCCCACAAGGCCTACACGTGTGTACTTGAGAGGTGTGCGTGTGTGTGTGTGTGTGTGTGTGGTTTATCTGTGAGTGTATGTGTCAGTGTGCCAAACAGCTCCTAGGTCAACTCTGCATGCTGTGGTGCAACATGAAGTAATGGAGTGCCAACAGGGCAGCAGGGTTGCCTTTGTGTGTTGTAAAGGCTGTCAGAGATTGGTAGTGGATGCTAACACTAGTTTCTGAATGAAAGCCCAACTGGCAAGCTCCAACTCCCATCACCTATTGTCATTGTGACACAGCACTCCACAAAACACAAGGGCACACAACAAAATTACATTTATGCCTCACCCGTGCAAGGGGGGGGGGGGGCAGCCCCCAATGGTGCCCGAAAGGGAGCAGTGCAGTGGGGCGGTATCATGCTCCATGCTCAGGTACCTCAGACATGGAGGAGGATGGGGGAGAACACTGCTTAATAACTCCCCCTAATAACCTGGCAGGTCGGGAGTCGAACCGGCAACCTTTGGGCTACAACCGCTTACCCATGACTGCACCTGAGGTGTGGTCCAGAAGTGGCCTGTCGGTGAAGAGTGATCTGGTTTCCTTGTATGCAGGGGAGTCGACAGGCGGGTCACTAATAGGGCCCATTCTCCCAGGCCCAGGGAGAGGAATTGGGGGGCACAGTTGGATTCATTGCATTGGGTGGGTGTAATGTATGTAATGTAAGAATCTTGACACATGGTATAGCTACTGTATGTACTGTACTTATGGAAGTACATAGAGAGGTTGTTTTTTATGGAAGAAATGGCTGTGCAGGCTTGTAGGTTAGGAGATCAGTGTATTGCCTATTGGTGGTGCCTATGTACATAGCAGGATACAGTGACTTACAGTGGGCCAGTTTGGGAATCCTTGTATTGACTCTGCACAGACGTCACAGTGGCAGGCGTTGGGTTTAGCGGGGCTGTTCCAGATGCCCACAGACTCTATCTCTCTCACACTCACACTCACACTCACACTCACACTCACACTCACACTCACACTCACACACACACACACACACACACACACACACACACACACACACACACACACTCTCACACACACACACACGCGCGCGCACACACACACACAGCTATCCGCCATCCATTAACAAACAGTAGGCACCAACCATCACCTTTAGCAGGGGATCACCCCACCACACCCCCTGCCAGCGAGGCCGGCCGGCTGGCAGCCAAAGCCACCACTGGGTGTAAACATTGCATGGGGCCAAATAAACATGGCCTCTACAGAGCATGGTCACAGGGCTAAACACCACACCAACACACAAACAAACAAACAAACAAACAGACAAACAAACAGAATGTTGCTGAGTAACGCTAATGGTTCAGGGCCCTGTTTCTCGAAACCATCGTTGCCAACCAGTCAGCAACTTAGTATGTTGCCAATGGGAAATTGCATTGCAACCAAGTAAGTTGCTAACTTAGTTAGCAACGACACTGTCGAGAAACGCACTCCAGAGCACGTGAACATGTTCAAAACATGTTCAAAAAACAAAACAACAAATCAGAAACGCCTTTGTGAAACTTTCTGATGTTCACACCTAAAATCGATCTGTGAAGTTAGAAAGAATATAGAATACTCTTAACAGGTAGTGGTTTAAAGAATACATGATGCATACGGCAAGATGTCAGTGCAATTGATTGGTTAAATAAACATTATCATCCTATATACAGTCCCAGGAAAAAGTTTGTACACCCTTTGAAATTTCTTACATTTCTGTCAAAATTGATCATAAAACATGGTCTGATCTTCCCGGAAATCTCAAGGAGGAACAATCAGAGTCTGCTTTAATTAATTCCACCCAAACATTTAGATGTTATCATATTTTATTGGTCATAAGGCCATAACATTCACAGGAGAGCAGGGCATAAGTAAGTACACCCTTGCATTAAGTAGGTTTTAACCCTCAGTTAGTTGCAATATCATCAACCAGACTTGTCCTGTAGTTGCAGATCAGATTAACAAAACAATCTGTTTGTATCTTGTCTCCCTATTCTATAGAGAACCACCTCTCGTCAGCAAGGTTTGTGGTATGATTGGAGTGCATAGCTTTCTTTACTTCATGCCATATAATCTCAATTGTTTTATCGTCATGGCTTTGACTGGGCTATTTCAGAATGTGTATTTCATTATTATGAAGCCATTCTAAAGTCGATTTGCTTCTAAAGTATAGGTTGTTGTCACATTTCAGGACCCATACTCTTGTGTGCTTCAACTGTGTGACAGACTTCCTCACGTTTTTTTCTGTAAAATATCACAATAAACTTGAGTTCATTGTTCCACTGATAATAGCAAACTGTCAAGGGCCTGAGGCAGCAAGGTAGCCAATATAATGATGCTCATACTCAGAAGAGGAGATGTAACCAAGAATAGCTAAAAATGGGATTCATTCTGCCAATCTAAAATTAATGGGGTTTCTGTCCAAAAAATATTGCTGCACCTTTGAGGTTTGCGAAAAAGCATTTATATGCTTCATAGAATTACTGCAAAATATTCTGTAGACCAACGTTGAAACCAAAGTTGAATTGTTCAGGGGAACACACAATGTCATGTTTGGAGGAGAACTGGAGAAATACACCTTCACCAAAACATCATCTCCACCTTTGAATATGGTGGCGGGAGCATCATTATATGCGGCTTGCTGCCTCAGGCCCTTTTCAGTTTGCTATTATCAGTGGAACAATGAACTCAGAAGTTTATTGAGATATTTTACAGAAAAAAAGCGAGGTAGTCTGTCACACAGTTGAAGCACACAAGAGGATGGGTGCTGAAATGTGACAACAACCCATACTTTAGAAGCAAATCGACTTTAGAATGGCCTCATAATAATGAAATACACATTTTGGAATAGCCCAGTCAAAGCCCTGACAAAAAACAATTGAGATTATATGGCATGAAGTCAAGAAAGCTATGCACTCCAGACATCCCACAAACCTTGCTGACGAGAGGCAATTTTCTAAAGAAGAGGGAGACCAGATACATCCAGATTGTTTTGTTAATCTGATCTGCAACTACAGGAAACATCTGGTTGAGGTTATTGTGACTAACTTAGGGTTAAAACCTATTGAATGCAAGGGTGTACTTACTTATGCCTTGCTGTCCTGTGAATGTTTACATCTTATGGCCAATGAAAATATGAAAACTTGTAAATGTTTGGTTTGAATTAGTTAAAGCAGACTCTGGTTGTTCCTTCTTGTGATTTCCGGGAAGATCAGACCATGTTTTATGACCAATTTTGACAGAAAGGTGAGAAATTTCAATGGGTATACAAACTTTTTCCTGGGACTGTAAGCTTGTCCAACATGATACAGAAGGTCAGGGCCTAGATGGCTACATAAGCCATGCACTCTGTCTTGCACTCATGGAATACTGAGACACTGTGCAGTAAATGCACTGGAAGAAAGGAATCACCGGAGCATCTTCAGATGTGGAAAATAACTTGTTTTATTGGGCAAGCGCCAAGACTAACGTTTCGACGTTCACACGTCTTCTTCAGAGTCAATATGTAATAGACGTGTGAACGTCGAAACGTTAGTCTTGGTGCTTGCCCAATAAAACTAAGTTATTTTCCACATCTGAAGATGCTCTGGTGATTCCTTTCTTCCCCTTCGCATTTACCAAGTCCTTTCCCGAGACGCAACAGATTGTGAAATGCAGGAGCGCGGAGGATATCTCTCTTTGTATAGATAGATAGATAGATAGATTATTTATTTGTCCTTTCGGAAAATTGTTCTGTGCCATTTTCAGTGCATCTGATACAATTACAAAGACATTACAATAAACAAGAACACAATAGACAAACACAACCCCCCCTCCCCTCCCTCTATAGGACAAAAAAGACAGGTTGACAAAAAACCCAACATAAACACAGTAAAGTGCAGTATTCAGTACCAAAGTGCAATGTGCTATTCAATCTAAGTTAGAGTTGTCTTATTTAGCATGAATATACTAATAGGTATAAATGATTGGCGGGCTCTTTGCTACACAGTGCAGTAACTACTGCACATATTTTGACAAATTTGAGTTTAGACTGAAAATCACCACCTCAGTTTAGACTGAAAATCACCACCTCAGTTTTAGACTGAAAATCACCACCTCAGTTTTAGACTGAAAATCACCACCTCAGTTTTAGACTGTCTTCATCACACCTCCTTTATCTCGAGACAAAGCCTTATGGTCCAAAAGTGTCCCATTTTAGAGACATTGCTATGATGTCAAATTTGCAGTGACGACAACATCCAACCTACTGTATACTACCAAGGCTTTAAAGGCATTCGTCTCAGTTTCAATGTTGGAGTAGGCCTAGTTACTGCACTCTGGCCTTGTAGGGCAGAATAGATGAGGGCGATCATCAGGCAAGCTGGTGTTGGGAATGAAACTGAAGAATGAGAGAGTGGGGGATGAGATGCGGGGGGCGGGTTGTCGCTGCTGCTGGGCTAGGGGTGAGGGGAAGGAGGGAGGATTTCTGAAACGAAAATTGGACTGCTACCTGCCAAAGGACCAGCTGGCCCTTTCTTCAATACTAGTGAGTGATGGGTGAAGGGGGCTAGGCAGTAAGGCAGGGCCAGATTAAGATTATGGCCCAGGGCCCCTAAGCTACAGGTTTCTGTAGGGCCCCCCCCCTGGAAGGCAAATTTCGCCACAACATTACTGTGTCATCATTACGAGCTAAGAATTAAGGATAACATGTCTATCAACTGATTAAAAAAGCACAAAACATTGTGCCAATCAGGGGCCCATGGGCTGGTGGCAGGTGGGGGCCCCTAGGCTGCAGCCATACCAAGCCTATGCAATAATCCAGACCCTGGGGGTAGGAGAAGAGGGGAGGCGGAGAGCAGGGGATGGAGGGGCAGAGAGGCAGAGAGGCAGAGAGGCAGAGAGGCGGAGAGGCTGTGAGCAGACCACAGTGGGCTTGGGATGTTCAATTGCTGCCGTGGCCTAACGGTTAGAGAGTTGGTCTTTCAATCTGGGGGTTGTAGGTTCGAATCCCACCTGACCTCTCCCTACACCTGCATCCATGGCTGAAGTGCCCTTGAGCAAGGCACCTAACCTCACATTGCTCCAGGGACTGTAACCAATACCCTGAGAAATACTGTAGCAAATGTGAGTCGCTCTGGATAAAAGCGTCACCTAAATGTAATGTAATGTAATGTAATGTAATGTAATGCTGTCTGGATCCGTTTTCCACATGACATGTCTATGGCCCCCTGATGTCACACCTGTGACACTCCAATGTCTTGGCCAATCAGGAGTGTGGCGCTAACTCAACCCCCCCGTGCGTCGCACCCCCACCCCCCCCACCCTTGAGCTCCCCACCTTCCCCCAACACTGTCAGCTGGATGGATGAGTCTGGGATGGGGGCCAAGGTTCAAGCATCCGTTCTCAATTTCCGAGGTGGTGGTGGTGGCGGTAGGCTGGTGTTAGTGAGGGGGTTGGTGGTGGTGGTGGCGGTGGCAACGATGGCTAGGGCCCGGAACAAAGTCTTGTGAAAGGCTTCCACCCACCCAATACATACAATGTAATGTATTGGGTGGGTGTAATGGTTATAGGCACTTGGACTAACTGTACATCAGAGGGCTGCAGGTTCAATCCCCAACCTTACCAATCTCTTCCTCCATCCATGGCTGAGTTGCCCTTGAGCAAGGCACCTAACCCCACACTGCTCCAGGGACTGTAACCAATACCCTGTACCTAAAATATCTAAGAGTCGCTTTGGATTAAAGCATAAACTGAGTGTAATGTAATGTAAAGTAATGTAATCCAATGTAATGTAATGTAATGAGTAGAGATGCACCGGATCCGGTTCCAATTCCGGATCCGGCAGGATAATAGGGTTTTTCACAGGATCTGGGTCCGGCAGGATCTTAAGCAGTGGATCCGGTATCCGGCATGTTACCTAAAAATCAGGGTCTGGTGCATCTCTAGCCTAGGCTTTTCAGTCAGTCTTTCACAACCCCAATCACTGCATGGAGTGAAAGCCCTTTGGAAGCGGCCATTGCAGGCAGTGTGGCAATAAGCCAATCAGTCTAAAAAATAGTTTGAGCCAACATAATAAAAAGGGCCCACGTGTGCGAGCAGACTATATGTTTCAAACCTTTTGTAGGATCCGGTATCTGGTTCTGGATCCGGCAGGATCTTAAGCAGTGGATCCGGTATCCGTCAGGATCCTAAAAATCAGGATCCGGTGCATCTCTAGTAATGAGGACCCAATCAGAGATTCTTTAAGTATATAGAGATATGCCAACATAATAGGTTGCTATGGGCACCTAACGCCAAAGATTCTCTATTCTAATCATTAAGAACGTCTCTGCCTAACGCCACCAGGTTCCGGTCTGCCTAAAGGGCCGTGTCATAATGCTCCTACAATGAATAGAACAGTCCTTAGGTCTGCCTAGGTCTGCCTAAGGGGGGCCATAATAGAACCAGGAAACAATGGGCCAATGGAACCTCTCTCTCTCTACTCTCTCTGACCCAATTCTGGCCCCATGGACAACTGAACCCCTTTGTCCCTTCCCCGTCAGCTTCCCTGTCGGTGGCAGTCATGGGGATACTGGTGGTGCTGGTAGGGCAGTGGGCTCCAAATGGCGGCCCGTGCGTGGGCCAGATCCGGCCCGGGCATGGCAAACATTTTAGACCGCCATGAGGTTAGAACAAATTAAATACAGTATATATATAAATGTGTGTTATCTGTGACCATACGGTTGGGCGATTTCTTGGGCCCTCAGCCTCATTTGCGCTACAAAATTTGGCCCTTGGGGGCATTCATGGGTGAGCGGGGCAGTCATGGGTGAGCGGTTAGGGCGTCAGATTTGCATCCCAGAGGTCGCTGGTTCGACTCCCGACCCGCCAGGTTGGTGGTGGGAGTAATCGGCTGTTCGGCTGTAAGCGGCTGTTCCCCCTGCCCCCCTGCCCGCCTGTGAGGGCCTGCGAGGGTTACCACAAGCTTGTTAAAACAGACAGAACATGCCAATCTTGTTTGTCAGCTCCGAAACCTGATAGAGTATCACGAAAAAGCTTTTGATGGTGTGGTTCACCCACAGACAGACGCACGCACACACGGACACGAGCGCATATGCACCCGCATGTACACACGCACACGCACACACACACACACACACACACACACTGTTTACCTGAAAGACTGTGACATCTGATTGGTCTGGCATATCTGCAGACTGTGGGGCTATCTGAAATGAAGACTATTGAAGGTGGTGGCTGAACATCTATTTCTTATTGTGAGTGACGAGAGTCAACGCATATTAAAAGTATGAACACACACTTAACACATATTAAAAGTATGAACTTTTAAGACACATATAAACCCCCAACTTAAACACACATCCACGCAGACGCATGCATGCACACACACACACACGCACACGCACACGCACACGCACGCACACACAATCACCAAAACACACATTATTAAAGTGAACAAAAGAACAGCTGAGCCATATCAAAAGTATGAACTTAAGACACATGTAAAAAAAAAACACATGCACGCACGCACGCACGCACGCACGCACGCACGCACGCACGCACGCACGCACGCACGCACGCACGCACGCACGCACGCACGCACGCACACACACACACACACACACACACACACACACACACACACACACACACACGCGCACACACACACACACACACCACTATAGAGCAGGGCAGCAGTGGGAGCTGCACAGTGGAACTGAAAGCGTCTGAGTGGCATCACGGCGGTGAGCAGCACCAAAGCACTGGCCTCCATTACGTTAGCCTGCGATGCGATAAGGATGACGAGCAGAGCAGACGGTTTAGCATTTCCCCATGCAGGTCGCCTCGCAGATGAGGTGTTTAAAGAATGGGGCCACACCGGATAGCCAGTGACATTTAATCCTGGCCAAGGCAAGAACTTCCTGCCTGGACTTGCCTGCGGAGAGGGGTGGAGAGGAGAGGGGACCTGAATTTACCTCCACCTCTGTCTGGGGAACATCCGGGGTGGCGGACGGCGGAATGGGGAACGACGACAAGGGGAGACTACTGGTTTACACTGAGATGGGGCAATTGAAATGCTAGATGGATGAGATGAATAGGGGGACATACAGACAGACAGGTAGGCTGGTAATGAGACATAGACAGACAGACAGGCAGGCAGGCAGGCAGCAGGCAGATGGACAAATGATAGACAGACAGACAGACAGACAGACAGACAGACGGACAGACAGAGAGACAGGCAGGCAGGCAGGCAGGCAGGCAGGCAGGCAGGCAGGCAGGCAGGCAGGCAGGCAGACGGACAGACAGACAGAAAGACAGGCAGGCAGACACACTGACAGACAGGTAGACAGACTGGCAGGCAGACGGACAGACAGACAGAAAGACAGAAAGACAGGCAGGCAGACACACTGACAGACAGGTAGGCAGACAAACAGGCAGACATAGTGACAGTTTACAATCAAATGTCGGATGTATGCTACAATCGCAGCTGATTTCGTTTTAGTACATGACTGAATATTTGTGGCTGGCCAGAAAAAGACGTCCAAACTGCCAATGTGCAGCCACAGGAGCTGAAATAACCCTTAACTACCCGTTCCCTCTACACTCCTCCTGAACTGTACTGGCCTTAGCTTCAATTTATAGGTCCCCCCCCCAGTGGTGTAGTGGGTACTTTTTAAAGTGGGGGTACATGATTTTTAACGCCATCGAATAATTAGGCAACTTATCATGTCAAACCCCCTAACTGTCCTTAATCTTCTGTCATTGCTTCCCTGTTTTCATCTGTTTGGTCAATCACCTGCAATACTGCTATGTGATCATTCCTTTTTGTATTCAAACATGGGCAGAAGATTGTTTTTCAGTCTCACTTCAGAAGTGGGTGGACTGCGTACCCCGCCCCCCGTACCGCGCCCTCTACACCTCTGGCCCCCCCCTTACCCCTACCTCCACCCCCTCGGGCAGCAGTTGGTGAGTAACAACTAAAACGCTGGCAACACATTATATATATCACCATATGGCAAAACAGTCAGTGCTCTAAAGTCTGCGGTGCGGTGCAGTGGTAGTAGCAGGGAAGAAGTTAGCACAGGCTCAGAAATCAGCCACCTCTCTTCGCAGGTCTTTAAAAATAGACAGTAATTACATTTCAGAGAGGAGAATTAAAAATAAATGATTTCTGCCTTATTAATGGGCAGTGAGACACTCTGTGTGACTGGGCTATATTTAAGCGGCAGCTGTGAATGTCTCCATGCGATGTTTCTTCAAGAAATGCAGAAGCAACCCCCCCCCCCCCCAACCGCCACACCCCCCTCACAAACCACCCTGCCCCAGCCTCTTCTATGTCCCTCCACTGTCCCCTTTTTATTGTTTTTTTTTCTTCCTTCTTCTCCTTTCTCTCCTTCTTCTGCTCAGATCTTGTGATGTGTGACAGGCCTCTCTCAGAGCCGTCATCCTGACGCCACCCTGAGCCAACCTCTGGCTCCCGTCAGCACGAGAGAAGAACGTCAACATAGCAAAGCAGTCAGTGGAGTACAGAGAGAGAGAGCAGACATGACAGTACAGGAGGATGAGAGGCGGAGAGAGAGGGAGGGAGAGAGAGAGAGAGAGAGAGAGAGAGAGAGAGAGAGAGAGAGAGAGAGAGAGAGAGAGAGAGAGAGAGAGAGGAAGAGAGAAGGAGGGAGAGAGAGAGAGAGAGAGAGAGAGAGAGAGAAAGAGGCAGAGAGAGAGAGAGAGAGAGAGAGAGAGAGAGAGAGAGAGAGAGAGAGAGAGAGAGGCAGAGAGAGAGAAAGAGAGAGAAAAGGGGGAACTAGTAAGGGTGTCAGGGCTATGGAGGAAGTGGAATATGGAGAATGAAGGAGGGGAGAGGAGGAGGGGAGAGGAAGAGGGATGGGGAAAGGAGAGGAAGGGGGATGGGGGGACCAGAGAAAAGAAGGGAGAGACAGTGAAGGGAGAGGGGAAAGACAGAGAACCGGCTTTTATATTCAAGGAAATGTGTTGTGACTCGTTTCAATTTCCTGCAAGTGACACAGGCAGTACAGAGCTCCAGTGTTACACAGACATAAACTAAACAGAAACTTCAGCACAGCACACATCATTGAAGTGAACAAGAGTACACCTGAGCCATCAGCTATCAAACTGAATTTTATTGCCTGTCTTTCTAATACATCTCTGATGATCTGTTTCAGTTCCAGTCGGCAAGGTGTGTATTGACATTGTTTCATTTGCAAATACTATACCGGTACTATAGTTATCAACATCTGTTAAGAGTATTCAATCCTGACATTAAAACAAAAAAGTATGGCATTTATTCATGATAAAAGGCCACGTCATGAGACATTTTGAAAGGCTATGTTATTATACACACGAGCCATTTCCCATCAATCACCCGTCACACACACACACACACACACACACACACACACACACACACACACACACACACACACACACACACACACACACACACACACACACACACACACACACACACACACACACACACACACACACACAATTTGCAGTCAGAGTATGAGGACAATTGTAAACAAACCGACATTAGCCCCTCAACTGATCAAGGTTATCCCTTTACTCAGTCTCTGTGAGCACAGAAATGTCACAAGGCCCAATCAACCTGATCGTGAATAAAACATGGGACCAGTCATACATGTTTGAGGCACTGCTTGGGTGTCCTAGCTGTCAAAGGTGTCCCGAGTGTCACGTTTAACTCTACAGATCGATTCTTAAAGTTTGCGATAACACTTCACTTGACGCCGGCGTCATACGTATCACATAACAGTGTCATAACATTGTCATTATGCAATGTCATAAACATTTAATGACTTTGTCATTAAGTGAAATTCGGTTATGATAAAGACAGGCCTAACAATGTCAACTTTTCATGACCAGGAAACTTTTATGACATTGACATTGTGTTTATGACTCCTGTCATGACACTGTTTTGACACTATTATGATCCTGTTATGTCATACGTATGACGCTGGCGTCAAGTAAAGTGTACCCAAGGTTTCTTTTATTTCGACGGCGGAACTTCCTTCTTCATCAGAGGTTCCTATGTCTGAAACAAAAGAAAACTTATAGAATTGATGCAACAGTTAGACATAGAACCTCATCCATCTATGCATCTACAGATTGATGTTGGTGAGAAAGTCCTCAGATTCCTCTTCCTGAAATGTGACATCAGCAGTGGGCGGGGCCTCTGCCTCAAGCAGCACCCTCTGCTCGAGGGCGGAGTCCTCCTCGCTCAGCTCCTCCCCTTTAGTAAGCACGTATAGGAAGTAGTGGAAGCCGTGGCCGTAGGTGTGATGACGGATAGACCAGCCGTACTGGCGGCGGGCGTACAGACGCTTCCGGAAGTGTGGCTGGGCGAACGTCACGGAGACAAAGCGTCCACCTGGCTTAAGAACCCGGCTGACCTGAGAGTGCAAAGACAGACAGAAAAAAAGAATATAAGAGATAATAAATGAAGAGTTTCGTTGCGAAATGTTGTATACACCATTTTGGAGTTTTGCATTTTATTGTTGGATATCACTATTCAGAATGCTATGCTATTCAAATATTTTGAGAACATACTTTTAAACCTATAAAATGCATTTTGCAATGCAATGCAACAAATGTCGAATATAAAAATGTCAATTACCCCAAATGTTCCAAAATGGATTAACCTCATTTTGCAACAAAGCTTTTCAAGTATAGGCCTACTGCTCGCAAAAAGTTGGGGATTTTTGACTGTCAGGTGCAATGTCAGGGTGAACCTAAAAATTAGCCTTGCACAAATCTTCATCCTCAAGCTCCTTTTCAAGCACAGAGACACAGTATCTTACACTTAACACTAAATCACTTTCAACTAATTCACTCTCTCATATACTTCACTGAAAGCCAAATATCCCTTAGTTTGGTAAACCTGTGCACTTTGTGCTCTTTTTCCTGTCCATACAAATTTTGTATAGCAACAACAGCTCAATACATGATGCAGCTCCAAATAATTACAAACCACAGCAAGTCTATCTGCATTTTGGTGTGAGCGGTACATCTATGCTCATATAGCACAGTCATCCTCTATACTGTACTCCCACATAGCACTAAAGAGACATACTCAAGGCCTGAGCTCCCTGGGGTGGTTACTGGTGGTCTGCACATGTGAGACCATTACACTGTGTGTGTGTGGCACATGTGAGGGCTTTGCAGTGTGTGTGTGTGTGTGTGTGTGTGTGTGTGTGTGTGTGTGTGTGTGTGTGTGTGTGTGTGTGTGTGT